>NC_139347.1:132506685-132799185 GCF_055883805.1 Amblyomma maculatum
AGAGAGAGTGTGTCTCTTTCTCTATAGTGAGAGAAAAAGTAGGAGAGACACTGTCTCCTCTCTCACTCTCTCTCTAGAAAGAGAGAGTCTCTCTATGTCTCCAGAGAGGGAGTGAGATGAGGAAAACATGGAGGGGAGGAAGCGAACCTCTTTCTTTCTTTCGCGAAATCTTTCTCTCTCTAGAGATAGAGAGAGGAGTGCGATGGACTCTCTTTCCCACCACTACTAGCCACCACTAACTATAACTATCTATCACTATATAGCGGAACCTCACCGATATCCCGCGGAATCTTACGGCCACATCTCGCGCACACTTTCTGCGGACGCGACTCATAAGCTGTTAAAGGCTTTCGCCTCAATAGGACTGGTTGATTTATAACGATCACTGTAGCACGCTGCTCCGACTGTAGTGGACGGCTACAGTCAGCAATATATGCTTCCATGAAAGACGTTGATCAAAATTCTGCCACAGTGCTAAATAACTGTGGCTATGAAGTGAAATATTGCTGCATCAATTTGTTGTTTCCTATAATGCGAATATTCAGGGCATGTTCTTATATCATCCAAAATGTACAGATTGAATTGTTCCCCTCCCCATGTGTAGGGTAGCAGTATACGGGACATATCTCCTAGCAAACATCATTGCATTTCCGCTTGTCTGCTTCCCTCTAACATGCAACGGCAAACGTTAGGTCCCGAGTAACTTCTGCAGAAATAAGGTCTAAAAATGTAAACCTACTAGGTTATTCAAATTCTGGCGGCAGTCCCGTTCTCCAAAATAAGGATAGCTGGCAACACGCCAAAAACAAGACCGGGATGACAGATGATCACAGCATGACAGAACGGCTGGGGCTGGTACGTATGGCCAAAGCACTTGGTCACGTAGGACTGCTCGTGACCTCTTTCTTGTTCTGTTGTGGTATTATGTACAACCCCTATGGTGCTCTTCTCCCGAGAGAGCTGTCCGGTCGGATGGACAGATTGATGTTATGAGCGTACACTCTCAAAGTGGGGGCCTTTTTACGTCATGCTCGGTATTTTTTTCCTTTACTTGTTTCTCGCCACTCCATCAAACTTATAACATATAAATTTGCCATATTTCAGCAGATGCACTGCATTGCCTTTTAAGTGCGACCAGTACTTATTACTGAGCTTTTAGCAATACCTCATCACACTGGTTTTAAGCCACTAATCTTCCAACTCCATCTGCAAAACTCTACGGAAGATCCAATCGCGCAAACTTTGTTACTTCTAAACGCTAGAACGTAAGGAAGTGCGTGCCTCTATTGGCATCCGAAATTATGACACTGCATTCTAATAAAATTTGTTTTGGCATATTTATTACACACTTAAGTAAAACCAATGGCTGGACAAGTTGGGGCATTGCAAGTAAAAGAAAGGTTTCATAGCGCTAACAAAGGCGAATTCACAAATAGACATTGACAGGACATGAGCCTGTCCTACCCTTGTCTATTTACGAATCCGTCTTTGTTAGCGTCGTGGAACCTTTCCTTTACTTATTACACGTTGCACAAGCATAGCCTTATCGGTTAGCTTTTGTTCTTACAGCTTCACTTTATGTTACCCAGTGATTTTGAAGAAACCGTAGAACCTTGCCTGTTGACTTATCTTAGATCGAGTTTTCATTTGTTTTTGATCACAGCCGTAGAGTCTAGTGCTTGTATTTTACACTGAATTATTAGAATGGTTATCTTTTGATTGTTAAACTCTGGTTTCATGCTCTTTAATCCTCTTCTCACGTTTTCGCCACTGTGAGTGAATGCTTTTTTGTACATCTTCTCACATAACTTATTTACCGACATGTTGCCTTCCAGTCTCCTCAGGCGTTATTCATATATTTCGTCCTCAGCCTCCCTTGCTTTGAATCAGGGTTAGCCAATGTCGCCCTGTACTGTATTTTTTCTGGTTTCCCGTCGGTACCCAGTGCTAATCAACCAGCAGCTTTTCGATTTATATGTGGTCCCTACTGAGCCTCTGCCCTCAGGCGCAAAACGTAATTATCCAGTAATCGACAGCATGTTCAGCAACGTTAGTATTCCCTATTGAGTTGAGGACCCTACCGAGCGTCAAGCATGAGAATATTTATCAAGAATACGGGAGAGCCCGATTAAAACAGTCATTCTCGTTATTTGGGATGAAGAAATAAAAAAATTAATACTTTGTCCACACAAGTTACTTCCTCGAAATATGCCTGTATTTTAAATTTAAAGTTTACGTGTGAGGTACGTTTGGCTCAGACGTCCCTCTCTCCCTCCTTTTCCATTTGCCGCTGCCTGTTTTTCAAAGTGTTCGTAATAAAGGAGTAATTGCTCATTACTCAGTGTTTCAATCATTACTCAGCAATTACTCAGTATTTATCTTTGTTCCTATTTGCCGCCTAATGTATTTGAATTCCCAGGAGAAGATTTGCGTCTGCAACAGACGTACGGTGGCATTGCCCGTAAACACATGTCTGCAGAAAAAAGGCATGGCTCTTCTGTCCGGGAACATCCGCCTCTGTGATGTTAAACAACTGAGCAGCGCATCATCAGTTGTAGACACGCGCTTATAGTTTGTGATGTCTCCCAACAAGAGTTCGCAAAGCTAGGTTACGGGACTCTCATTATTTTTATTTTATTTTTTATTTATTTACTCTCAAGGCCAAGGCATTACAGAGAGGAGTGGGTTAATACACATTAAGAACAAAAACAAGAACAGGGAATTGAATACATTATACAATATAAACAATGGTACATTAAATGGTATTGGCAATGGTTGTTTTGAAGAGACTGGCGTCAATAATGGCAGCGAGGGAGGCGGGAATGTGGTTCCAGTCAGAACAAGTCTTTGGTATGAAAGAATAAAAATGTAGATTCGTCGGCAGTTGGGTATGGCAACCTTGAACTTGTGGTCGGTGCGGGAGGAAATATATGACGGTGGCTGAAACAGAGAGGATCTAAGAGTGGAATTGAAATAAAAAATCCTATGAAATAAGCAGAGGCGTGATATTTTTCGGCGAATAGACAGATCAGGTATATTAAGGTTTGACTTCATTATGGAGACACTGGCAGTACGCTGATAGTTTGATAGTATGAAAAGCGCGGAACGATTTTGGATGGCTTCAACATTGTTAATGAGTGTATCGATGTGCGTATCCCAGATTGATGACGCATACTCGAGTTTCGGTCGGGCCAGGGTTTTATAAAGCATCAACTTTATATTAGTAGGAGCAAGAGAAAAATTCCGGCGTAAGTAACCTAGTGTGCGACTGGCATTTTTTGTTACGTAGTCGATGTGAGTTTTTCATGAAAGGTCATCAGAAATGTGCACGCCGAGATATTTATAAGATGCAACTTTGGTTAGATGGGCGCCATTAGGCTTGTAATTGCAGGGAAAGTAGTTAGTAAGATTACGTGAAACTCGCATTGTCTTGCATTTAGTATGGTTTAGTTTCATTAACCAAGTGTCACACCAAGAAGAAATAATATCTAGATCAGATTGAAGGTCAAGATGATCGGCAGGGTTAAGAATTTCGCGATAAATAACACAATCGTCAGCAAACAGTCTTATTGAAGAAGATATGTTGTCAGGTAAGTCATTAATGTATATTAAAAACAGCAGAGGTCCTAAGACAGATCCTTGTGGTACGCCAGAAGTTACAGGGCATGCGGGTGAATTGCAATCATTAGCTGTTACAAACTGCGTGCGGTTAGAAAGAAAGCATTCTATCCACTTAAGAACGTTAGGATCGAAGTTCAGTGCACTTAGCTTGAGCATTAGTAATCTGTGGCATACGGTGTCGAAAGCTTTAGCGAAGTCAATGAATATGCAGTCAATAGTGGATAAACGATCAATACCAGAAAATAAGTCATTAGTAAAGCAGAGCAGTTGTGTTTCACAGGAAGTTTTTTTCTGAAGCCATCAAGTTACAATGCACCATCTAGCCCAACATTAAGTTTTGTTAAGCCATGCTGATAGTTACTGAAAAATGAATTGGACTCGACGAAGGTTACATTGTGGCAATAAATGATGTGCTCAAAAATTTAGCATGGTACACTAGTTAATGACATAGGCCTGTAATTTTGTGGACAATGAGAGTTACCTGATTTGTGCAAAGGAACCACCTTCCCCACCTTCCAGTCATCAGAGAGAACACATGATTCCAAAGACTGCGAAAAAATATTTGTTAGTATCACTGAAGAGTATATGGAAGTATTTCTTAAAAATTTCGGGTTTATTCAATCTTCACCGGGAGAAGAAAACTTTATATTCTCGAGTAATTTGCTAATGCCAACCCAGTCAACTACAATCGGGCCCATCACTGAAAAACTGCAAGCAGGTAAAGTAGGAAATGAACATGGCACAATGGTACAAAATGACAACGAAAAAATGGAGTTTAGGACAGTACAACAATGACTTCTTGGAATAGGCAGATCATCATCAGATGTAAGGTCTATGGGTTTTTTTTTCGTTCCCATTAATAATATTCCAAAACCTGCGGGGGCTGTTGTTTAACAACGATGGAAGTGTTTATTGAAGAAAGCGTGTTTGGCGACAGATAATGCATTTGTGTATTCACCAGCCACACGGTGATAAGCGGCCCATCTTTCCTGACTCATTGTAAGCCTTGCACGCCTAAAAAGGCGCTTCTTTTTGTTCAACAGCCGTTTCAGCATCGGCGTAAACCAAAGCGAGCTTGTACGGTTTCGTATCCTACGCAGGGGCACATATTTGTTAGTCAGTTCAGCAATTTTGTTTTAAACATGAGCCAGTTGTCATCAACCGATCGCTTGGAGAACATCTCAAGCAATTCATTTACGAAAACCTGAAGTTCGATATTATTTGATGAGTAGTCTGCTCTTGCGTAATCACTAATTAGTTTCAACCTGCTTAGCTTACGAGGTGAAGTGGTAGACACATTAAAAACAACGACTGAGTGATCACTCAGACCTGGTAAAACGGAAAGGGAATGAACAAAGTCTGGGTGTGTGCTTAGCACTAGATCCAAAATAGTTGCACTAGTCTGAGTAACGCGAGTTGGACTTTTAACAAGCTGAGTTAGATTAAAGTCAGAACATACGTGAATGAAAGAATTACACTCTGAAGAATTAACGGTAGGTGCAGGATTGGATAGGGACCAGTTGATGATTGGAAAATTGAAGTCACCTAGGACAAAAATAGGGGACCGAGGAAACTTCTGATGCAAGGTTTTCAAAGCATCATGAAAGTCGATAGAGAAGCCGATGGGCGAACTGGGTGAATGACAGCAGGCACATAAAAGGAAATCCATGTGATTGAAACGTATGCTGACAGAAACAATTTCAAGTGTAGAAACCAACTGAACGTGAAAAGAAACAAGTGTACCGGCGCATCGATAGATGTTGTACTTCTTTTGGCAGTCAAGATTTCGCAGTTGTCAATGTTCGCGGAGAGCCACGTTTCAGTTAAAATATCAATTTCAGATGAGCATGTGTCTATAAAAGATGAGAAAGCTTCTCGTTTGTTTATGACGCTTCGAATGTTGCAAAGCAAAAAGGAAAGTTCTTGCAGCGAAGAGCGCAGATGTGATCTCGCTTGTGGCTATGAAGGGGGAGGCGTTACATCTGTATTAGAAGATGACGGTCGGAACAGATCTGGAGAGTGCTCGCGGCTTGGCGCAGCCTCAGAAACGCGGTCAGTGACAGGACAGTACACATAGCTCTTGCCGTTATAACCACTCTATTGTATTTTAACAGATATTTCTTCCCGGAAGATTTGGCAAAATAAATCAGCTTTTTACGGGTGGCTCTGCAGAAGTCTTCGCTGATTGAAATGCCAGTATCTCGCAGTTTCGACCTTTGTGACAAGGTAGCGTCTTTAATTTTAAACGATAAAAAACGAACTACGACAGACCGGTGCCTGTCCTGGACGAATGCACCTAATCTATGTGCAAGAGAAATAGCGTCGTCGGCTAAATGCAAATCAAACAGCTTAGCAATTATTTCTCGAACTTTTTCTTCAGAGGCAGCCCAAGTCTCGGATACACAATCGGAAATCCCATAAAACACTAGGTTGTCCCTGCGGGACCGGTCTTCATATTCATCTAGCCGTGATTGAAGGGCGACACTTTCGTTCCTAGTTGCAGTTGTAATCAAATTTTCCAAATGCGTTTCATCGCATGTACTTTCAAATGACTGCACCTTTTCTTCTAGCGTAGCAAGTCTTTCAGTTAGGGCACATACTTTGCTGTCCGACTGTTTTTGATTTTCTTTTATTTCATCGATACAAGTTATCAGTTTGTCATGTCGCTCGTCAAGATGCACGGTTAGATTCTGAATAGCAGTTAACACTTCACTGTGGCTCTTGCTGCAGTCATTGTTAGGGCCGGGATTAAGCTCCACGTCACCGCTTAGAAGAAGCATTTTTGTAACATGAACGCACTCGGCGGCAATAGAAACCAAAATACTTGGGCATGGGAATAGCAGCAAAAAAATGTTGTCAGAACGCTTAGACAAAAGGAGTGTAATTTCACTGACCTGGACGAATAAACAGAAATGGTTTTGAGCGACCATTGTCACCGCTGCCACCTCATGCCCACTGAAGGGCGCACAGGTTCGGGGCGTGAATTTATAGCCCGATGGAAAGGTTGGCGATGTTGATGTGGCTGTCCCAATGAATTCCCACGTCGCGCTGTACCGTAGATGGGGCCGAGCCGAATGACCAGGTTCGTGGGACTGGGGACCGTACTGAGCCAGGCACACGTCAGTCTGGAGTCGTTGTGTAGATGCTTCTACGCAGATAGGCAACGGTACCAAGGCGAAGACAGGAAGGCACGTGGCGATGACTGTAGCCTAGACGAATAAACAGAAATGGTTTTGAGCGACCATTGTCACCGCTGCCATCCCATGCCCACTATGATATGATAACTAAAACATTCCTAAATAGGTCATGTAGTTTAGACATTGTGCCACTGCAATAAATACCACGTCTAAAAGAACTTTGAGACACATTGGATCAGTGGAGCGTTTTTCTGCTTAAGAGAGTACAGCTTGAATCTCTGTCAGGAAGAATGTTTACTACGAAAGCTGATTTAGGAACGCTTTTGCAGTATAGCTCTGCATAAAAACATGACATTTACAGCATCAGCCATAGTAACTTAATGACGGGGGAATTACTGATGCCCACATGCTAACCACGGCATGTTGTTATCCCCAGCCATGGTGTAGAGTTGACAAATTGTACCGATAAAAGTCGTCTTTTCCATAGCGAAGAAGAAGAAATAGAGGGCAAGTGAATGAAGCGTAGCCTAATGGTTTGAGAGGTTATAGACGGAACGAAGGGAGGCGACATCGGAAGGTGGTGGCCGCAGTCAAAAGCCATATGGCGCTACCGTGGAAGAAAAAACTTTGTACGACGGCAGAAATATTAGCAAATTGAGGTTGATTTCGCGCCCAAATGCAAGGAAATATACAGCTAAACCTTATCTGTAACAAGTTTGAATAATTCATGCTCTAAGCCAGCAAACCTAGCACAACACGTTGGCCGTGAACGATAAATCCCGGCATGCACTTCATAAATAAAAAGCAACTTCCAAGATGGGCTGGGTGGAAATCGAACCAGGGTCTCCGGAGTGTGAGACGGAGACGCTACCACTCAGCCACGAGTTCGATGCTTGAAAGCGGTACAAAAGCGCTTCTAGTGAATGCGGTGTTGCCTTAGAAACGTGCCGTAGAACGTTATACTGCGGTGTATATCGGTAATTATGAGCATGTTACTTACAGAAGTCGCAGTTACTCGAGTAGCGAAGTACGTTTCCGCTACATTTCTTCTGCGCTCTGCGCTCATGCAGAGCTATTTTGCGGCAAATACAGAAGAACCCCTCCTTGCAATGTGCGGCGCTGCCCCGACACGTGGCGCGCCACTCGCCCCTGACGTTTCGCCGTGCACCCTCACGGGTTGTAGAATCAAGCGTCTTTCCTTTCTTTAGATCACTATCTTCGCTCACCCGCTTCTCCAATTCGGGCCGCGCGGGTACCGGTGCGAGGATGCCCCAATACCCTGGCGTTTAATAAGTGTTCTCGCTCTCTCCCCTTCCAACATCCAGCGTGCGTCACTCGAACAGTGGTGTTTAGGCGACGCGGCTCCTCTTTCCGCTCACAGCGCGATTGCTAGGTGCAGCGTCTGATGCCGGACGCCTCTGACGTGATCGCTGCGCCGTAGCGCTTCTGCTGGGAAAGCGACCCCTGCGATGTGTGCCGAGCTGCTTCCGAGGAATCATGCTTCTGCGTGGTGCTCCCAAGCGAGATAGAGGACGATCCCATCAAGGCGTCAGCCCCATGATTGCGTCCGCCTTCATGGCGCGTCGCTGCCCGGCTTTCTCCCTCCGAGACACCGAGTTCTTTGGTTCGTTCCGCTTGCTCAGGCGCACGTTTCGTTGCCGCGCCGAACGTTGCGTTGCTCGGCGCTCACCGCGTGATTCGTGAGTGCAAAGTCCGACGCGGAGCGCCTCATCAGTGATTGCTGCGCCGTAGCACATTGTCTTACACTCCTTGGCAGGTCGACGGGTGTTGTATTGCAGGGCCTATTTTCTCTACTGTCTGCACGAGGCAGCGAAGGTGGCTCAGCTACAGAGCCAGTAGCAGGCCCGTGCATTTTCTTTTCCTTCTTCCTACAGCCACAACAACAACAACCTTGAGCGCTCGCTCTTGAGACGCGTGTGATGGAAGCGGCGCCGTCTACCAGTGCCGGTAGCGCTGGGCGGTGCGAACGAGGTGCAATAACGCTATCGCGTTCCACTCTTGAAGGCGAAGCTTAAGCGTCCTCCAAATTTTTTACAGTACATTGCGTTCACCTGGGTGCAAAGTTTTTTCTTGAAAATAATTTTCTATTCCTAGCTCCCTAGATAAGGAAATTTCTTAACGTAGTTGCTGAGACACTCGCAAGACACCTGCGCGTGTGTTGAAGGCTGCCTCAAGTAAGGATATAATACTCAAGATCTCCTAATCATCTCTTGTTTAAAAATTCGTTTTTATATGCGGTGCACAAATGGGCCTTAAAATAAGAATACATATTGGGTTTGCAAGAAACGCAGCAGCGTTTAGTGAAAAGTTCTATGACATGGGTTACCAGATGCTTTTGCGCTTTGGCAAAATTGCAAGGTTGGATCAGCGGATTAAGTAACATGCCATTTTTCAAAACCTCAGTATTTTTAGCAAATATATAAAACGACCAACTGGGTCGTACTAGAAAAATGGGCTTTTCATGCTTGATATTTACGAGAAGGTAATTGCAAGAACTGTTGAAGAAGCTACACGCTCCGAGATAGTTGGTTCAGCGTACTGTTTGATATAAGATGCTCGTTTCAAAAAGAGCATTTTTTCAGGGAAGTGGGGCAAAAAGAAATGAGAAGCCAAAGATGAAAATTGTCGCTAATTACTGTGCATTTCGATTATTTTCAGGCAACAAGTGCATTTCTAGCATGGAAAAGGTTTTCATTTCTTGCCATGAACCCGGCACCAGTTCCAAAATTAAAGAAACGAATTTCCAATGTTTTACGATATCTCAAGAACAACAACAATCATGCTCCTTCCTATATTAGTTCAGATTTACCTGAAGGACATGATGAGCTTGGATCAGCAGTTGGGCCCTTCGTTGTATTTTAAATATATCACATAAATGTCTAATGCAGACCACACTTTGTTTGGTGTAAATTGCTTCATATGTTTTGTTAACATCATCTTCCTACCACGATTTCTACATTAAGAACAGTGTTTATGGAGGCATTTAAACTATCATGATGAAGGAATCTCAGTACATATACGGAAAACCATCATTTTCGTTGTTGGCTTCATCAGACGTCTGATCAACAATTAGCGTACTTGTTCGCCTAGCTTAATTTTCAAGGTCTGACTAATGTGTCTCCTAAATCTGTCTAACTTCTTGAGTGTTTTCCTTTATTTACAATGGGATTGGATTTTTAAAGCTTCTATGTAGGTGTTGTATGGTCTTTAATCCAATAACGCCTTCATAATAGTTCTCGCGATAAATATTAAAGTCCTCCCTACTGAAAACTCCTGTATAAAATTCGTACAGGAAATCGTATACAGGTTTACTATACAGGATCTGGGATACAAAATTGGGGGCTATTTCAGCAAATTCCTGTACTGCCCTGGAAAGTCCGAAATGAAACCGCGCGGAGCTCTGATACCGGAATGACCTGTATGGTTGATGGCCCTCGTTTCCGGAAAGAAACGCGTCGCCAGGGTGGAAAAAGCATGCAACAATACAAAATAAAACGTCTACATTTAAAATGATAAATAAAATTAAAAAATACATAAAAAGAATTTCACTACCGAATGCGGAACCGAACCTCGGTCCTTATGGTCTTCAGACGGCATCTTAACCACTACTCTACAGCGGGTTTATTATTATAGTGGTTATTATTCAGTATATGTAGCTACTTTGCTCTTTCGTACTTTTATATTTTCCTTGGCAGTAGAGTTTGTGGCCGTAATTCATCGATCGTCCTTTAAACACGCTGAATATCATTGCAGGCTATCACGAGGGTTCACAAATGCGCCGTATCTGTATAATGCGTCCCTTTATTGAAGGCAAGCCTGAAGATATCATAATTTACTAGTGCTGATGTGTTTTTCATCGTCTACGAACGCCTGTAAGTTTTCCTACATACAGAGATATCCGGTGCACTAATACTTGTAATACTAGGCGTTTTAGCTTCACGTGCTACTAGCGGAGAATCGATGTCAATGAATACACTTCCGACTGAGCGGTTTCAATATGTAAACATTCGAGAACGCGTCGCCCGGTGTGCGGCTATCTGCGCATCTTTCGATGGTCAGCGATATTTGTTTATTTTTTCTCGACCAGTTTTTTGTCATCGCTAGCGAAACAATACGTTCGTGCTTCTACTTCCTTGTTGTAGGCGGCAGATCTTTAGTCGCAGATATGAAGACGCACCGCAAGATCGTACGAGCTGCAGCGACTGTTGTACGCGCAAAAGCGACGCGACGCGCGTATATGCTTGCTAGCGCACACTTCGACGGCTTCGCATTTTCGAGGTATTTGGGAAACGAAGCGCGCCCTCTATATACAGAACAGTTGTATAATATGTTTGGTATCATGCTTATTTAGTGCGCTGGCGTGTCCGGCATGGTTATTCTGTTTGAGCTTCCTCGAGCGGCCCGGCTTCTGTTCAGAAGCGGAATACTCTGCCCGGTATCAGTACCAGAAATGACGCGTTCGCCCGGTTTCTGGTTAATTGATACAGGCTGAACACTACATAACACCGCTACATTTGAAAAAGAAAAAAAGAAAAAGAAACAAAAAGAAAATAGAAATGGAAAAAAATTTACATGTGATTCGAACTTGGGTCTTTTCAGCCAGCAAGCACGCACTTTAACCACTACACCACGGCTTTTTTTTTCTTCTTCATTGCCGACTTGGACATTCAAAACAAGACGATGAACAATAAAACGTGCCAGCACACTTTCGCGTGACACGGCGGGTTAAAGCTTTTTCAGTTTTACCAAACTGTCAAGCACATGAATCCATTGTGGCTACTCGGGGAGTGTCATATGCACTTCCCTGAACTGCACAACACTGTGTATGAAATGTTCTCGTACAGGATTTACTTGTATATCTGCATTGTTAAACTGCATTCTGGTTTTACACGAGCTGTGGAGGCCCAGGAGCATTATTGTATCAAAGGGAAACTCCTCTGTATTAGGAAAATATAAAAATCGTATGCCATATGCATCTAGAGGTAGCTCTTTTTTTAAAGTTCCCTGTAGCACATCCCAGAAAAAAATGGCATCCCAACAGTCCAAAAACACGTGTTCTATCTTCTCTGGTCTGTTACACAAGAAACAGTTTGTTGGCCAAGGGACGAACAGGCATTTAGCGTGCATCCATGTTTTGACTGATAATGTGCTAGTGTGGAGTTTAAAGAAAAATGATTTGACTGGTGGTGATATTGGCATCTTCTTAACTCTCTTGAGTACATCATCTCCTGGGCCTGGACAGTGTGATAAACGGTATATCGGTACAGGAAGCTTATTGTCCACTAGGTCCGCATACAATTTTTTTCCGCTTAACATTGCACAAATACTCCATGGAAAAGCGCACATGCAGCAATCTGTACGCGAGCACCACTTCTCGCAAGTACCCTCTTACTGTACCACCTACATTGAGACACGAACTGACAAGAAATTTAGGAAGGAGTCGACCAAGCCGAACTTGGATTACTGTTCTGAGGAAGACATCATTTTGGTCACGAAGGTACATGAAACGCGAGACAACTTGTCGCAAAAATAAATGCGCCAGACCAAGCCATCCTTTTTGTACGGAAAGACACAAATTTGTTCGGCTCGTCCTTTCCCAAATGAAAACGGCAAAAACATGGTGAAGTTTTTGTATGTTTGTCCTCGAAGCACTGAGCACATTCATCACGTACCACACTTTAGCAGTAAGGAACAGATTACATATAGTGGCACGCGAGAACATGGACAACTGCCTTCCTGGACACGGTGATAGTGATTATATATCTGCTTAAGTAGTCGAGATTGCTCTTTTGTAGTTTGTGTATTTTTGTAGCGAGTAGAATTTGTGGTCGTAATTGAACGATCGCCCTTTAAACACGCTGCATCTTTTTCCAGGCTATCACGAAGGGTTATCCGTGTCCCGCATCTTTACAATGTATCGCTTTCTTGCATACAAACCTCCGAATGTCCCAATTTACTAGTTCTGATGTGTTTTGTCATCGTCTTCGAACGCATGCAATTTTTGCTACATATAGATATATGCGGTGCACCAACACTTGTAATACTTACTGCTTGTTTTAGCTTCACCTGCTGCCAGCGGAGCCACGACGTCAATGAATTTACTTCTGACCGAGTGTTTTGCTTGCGAAAACACTCGAGGGAGCGACTCCCGATGTCCTGCTGACCTGTGCATATTTCTCGATGGTCAGCGATGTTTTATTTATTCTCGAGCGTATTTTATCCGCGCTAACGAAACGCTACGTTTTTGCTTGCACTTTCGCGTTGAAGGTGGCAGATCTTCAGTCGCAGATTATGAAGATGCACCGCAAGATTGTACAAGCTGCAGAGACTGTTGCACACGCAAAAACAAAATGCGATGCATGTATGTACTTGCTAGCGCACACATCCACGGCTTCATATCTTCTAGGTATGTACGAAACAACGCGTGCTCCACATATACAGAAAAGTTTTAACGTATAGTATGCATGGTTTCATGCTTATTTAGCGTTAAGGCATGCTCCGACGTGGTCATCCTGGCTGAGCTTCACGATCCGCCCGAGTTGTACTGAGAAGCGGAAATACTCTGTCCCGTATCAGTTTCATTCATATCGGATTTGTCCGGTTTCGGTTAAACCGGACATGACCTGTCCTGTATATGAGCTCAATACAGGACTGGTCCGCCCTCTTTCATATCCATACCAGATTGGGATGTCATGTATAAGTTGCATATTGGAAATGGTCTGCCCTGTATTAACTCGATACCGGACTGGATAATCCGGATTGAGATTCATACCGGACATGACCTGTCCGATATAAACCCGTTTCAGCTTCATTTAGGACTGGTCCGCCCTGTTTCATATCCATACCGGACTGAGATGTTATGTATAAGATGCATACTGGAAATGGTCTGCCCTGTATTAACTCTATACCGGACTGGACCGTCCGGATTGAGATTCATTCCGGACATGACCTGTCCGACATAAACCCGTTTAAGCTTCATACAGGACTGGTGACACCGATATCAAATTTATACGGGATAATACAGAACCGGTTCAAACCCGTTTGTCGCGATACGGGATTTTTCACTAGGGCTTGGAGGTTGAATGCTACAATATGCTGCCAGAAAACACTCTAGGGTTGTACATATGAATTTTTCTGCATATGTTGGTAAGCTAGATCTGCCTGTGCCATCCCTATTAGGTAAGCGTTGCCGAAAAGGCGTCCATTTCTCTACAAACATTTGTGTTCAATACTGAAGACGAATAGTTAATGGCAACATGGGGGCGCATTAAAAATACAAAATGCTCTTTCTCATCTGTTGTTAATAAAATGATTTTTTAGTAAAGCAGATTCTTTTCACGCCTACACACAATATTTTTCAGCAGGGTGTGTTCGTAAACAAAGACGGTGGTATGGATATAGAAGGATATAGAAACTTTGATCCAGAGCAGGCGTGAAATATTCACCCCAAGTGGGCAGCCTCGTCATTGCAGGAAGCCGTGGACGCGAGCCATCTCACTAGACCGGTCAACGAAACTAGCCTGGTCATCCATGGTGTAGGTTCAGGCCGAGCTTCCTAGTGCTCTTTTGTTAGGTATTCGGTGATTGTAGTACCATGTGGTCCTTTGTACCCCTACACTATATGCTCTACGCCGTGTGGCACGTTACAGATAGTGTATTCGTATTTACGGGGTGAGCGAGATTATGTGTAGTAAAGTACCATGAACGATTTGTATTTTTTGAAGAGTGACTGTTTTCCTCTGCTTAGTTTGAGGTGAGGGGGCTTATAGCTTATTCTATCAAGTCTGCAATGCAGAAGGATGTCAGTTTACCTCTTGAGTACATCCTGGGTTCACCGAAATCTTTCTGGGAGTAATGCCCGGTTAGCGTATCCTGTGGCTAAGGTGATGATAATATCGTTTCCTCCCAGATGGTATGTCCAGGAGTCTAGGTAGCATAAGCGTCTGGGAGGTAGGTAGAAAAAAAAACTTTTCTCAATGTCTTTTCTCCTGCACGCTCGTAAACGTCGCAGCGCTTAAGTCCATAAACGGTCCTTTGTAAGCAAATTCAGCGTTAGGAGGAAAAGAAAATGGACGGGCCTTCTGACTTGATCTGTAGCTGAGACACCACTGCTTCTTGTGCGGGCAGAGAATTGATAGATGACAAAAAAATAAAAAAGAAATGCACACGTCGTAACAGCCGTGCTCCGTCACCGTAGTGGCTACGATTGCAATGACGACATGCCCAAAAGACACGGATACGCCGGCGGGAAGGAACCCCCACTGCAGGTTGCCAGCCCCGGAGGGCTATGAGCAGCCGCAAACTTTCGAACCACCTCAGTAAAATACTAGGTGATTCATAGGCAAGGAAAGGTGCAGTATCTGTCACATTCTCTCCGCGGTCGCCTAATCCGCGCCGTAAACGAAGGGAGGAAAGTGGAAGCGAAAGCTAGAGGAGGGAAATACGACACCTGCATGTAAATTTCTATTTACATGTAGGTGTCGTAGAGTGGCAGAGTGCTGCGAGGTAATTTAGACAACCTACGGATCTTTCATTTGCACTCATATATCTCAGAGCGTACGAAGGCCTGTCCGTTTCACCTCCATACCAACGCAGCCACCGGATGTCGAGTTCGAACTGGGGCCCTCCGGTTCATGGTTGGTTGGTTTGTGGGGTTTAACGTCCCAAAGCGACTCAGGCAATGAGAGACGCCGTAGTGGTGGACTGCGGAAATTTCGACCGCCTGGGGTTCTTTAGCGTGCACTGACATCCCACAGCACACGGGCGCCTTGTTTTCGCCTCTATCGAAAAGCGGCCTCCGAGGCCGGGATTCGATCCCGCGCCCTTGGGAGCAGTAGTCGAGTGCCGTAATCACAGCGCCTCTCCGGCGGGGAATGTCGTGTATTATATATATATATATATATATATATATATATATATATATATATATATATATATATATATATATATATATAATGGACAGACAGACAGACAGACAGGCAGACAGACAGACAGACAGACAGACAGACAGATAGATAGATAGATAGATAGATAGATAGATAGATAGATAGATAGATAGATAGATAGATAGATAGATAGATAGATAGATAGATAGATAGATAGATAGATAGATAGATAGGTAGGTAGGTAGGTAGGTAGGTAGGTAGGTAGGTAGGTAGGTAGGTAGGTAGGTAGGTAGGTAGGTAGGTAGGTAGGTAGGTAGGTAGGTAGGTAGATAGATAGATAGATAGATAGATAGATAGATAGATAGATAGATAGATAGATAGATAGATAGATAGATAGATAGATAGATAGATAGATAGATAGATAGATAGATAGATAGATAGATAGATAGATAGATAGATAGATAGATAGATAGATAGATAGATAGATAGATAGATAGATAGATAGATAGATAGATAGATAGATAGATAGATAGATAGATAGATAGATAGATAGATAGATAGATAGATAGATAGATAGATAGATAGATAGATAGATAGATAGATAGATAGATAGATAGATAGATAGATAGATAGATAGATAGATAGATAGATAGATAGATAGATTAGATAGATAGATAGATAGATAGATAGATAGATAGATAGATAGATAGATAGATAGATAGATAGATAGATAGATAGATAGATAGATAGATAGATAGATAGATAGATAGATAGATAGATAGATAGATAGATAGATAGATAGATAGATAGATAGAACTGAAGGGGAGATGATCTGCTCGGTATAATATGTGACGTAAACAAGCTAACAGTGTACGAGGCAAAGGAAAGCGTAGGGAATATCTTATTTATTTTTAAATGAAAAGCTTCACTACGCTAGTCAACAACACGTGAGCCGGCCTATGTTGAAGCAAGAGTGACGTCATGCATGGCGCAGGTGATTGTCACTGTCTATTCAAGAAGCAGGAACTTACCGCCGCCTGCAAACTAATACATTTATTACACCATTTGTCCTAAACCTCTGGTACCCCTCCCTAATTGATTGATTCGTTGATTCGTTTATAGGAAGGGAAGGCGAGGTAACTGTCTCACTTGTTTTCTGTGGACACCTCAACCGCGCCGTTGGGGAAGGGAGGAAGGGGGAGTGAAAGTGGAAAGAGAGAAAGAGGAGCCGTAGTGGAAGGCTACGGAGTAATTTCGACCACCTGGGGTTCTTTAACGTGCGCTGACATCGCACAGCACACGACGCCTCTTCGTTTCGCCTCCATCGAGACGCAGCCGCTGAGGTCGGGTTCGAACCCGGGTACTCCGGCACAGTAGTCGGGCGTCTTACCACTGCACCACCCCGGCGGGGCGGTACCCCTCCCTTTATTCCCCTGACTGCCCACATTGCGGTGAGCGGGAAACGCTCTATCACATGGTTTGAGCATGCCAAGTTACCCCTGCTTTAAGCCCTCTCCCCCACCCCTGCATGGAGGATCGGTATGCCGCTCTGCAGGACCCCGTATTAGCAAACCATATCCCGTAGGAGCACTCGAGCAGACGACGCTTTGGCGCGTGATTCCTCTGAGAAGCGCCGCCTGGCGACAAATAGTGTATATATTGTGTAAAACGAACAAGAGCGCATTTCAAGGCCACCGTTTCCGTTGTTTTGAATGTCCAAGTCGGCAATAGAGAAAAAAAAAGTTTTGGTGGCGCAATGGATCAACATCACCCATCTATGCACTGATGCCACTGAGACATCTGTTCGACTCCTGTGTTGTAATTTTTTTATGAATATTTTTTTTTTGCAATTGCCTTTACCACAATTATATCCTGCCTCCAATGAGTTTTGTTACTTTTAAGTTGCGTTCAGAGAGACTTTCAGCAACAATCGGCATGACAACAGTTACACTAAGCAATTACATTCCCCTTTATCATTTCCTGCGCCAGTGAGTGTATGTTACCTTTAGGTTGCGTTCAGAGATATCTTTCAGCAACAATCGCCGTTTACAGTGAGTTATGTTACCTTTAGGTTGCGTTCCGAGAGACCTTTAAGCAACAATCGCCGTTGAACTCGCTGAGAGCATCGTCAGCTACACTGCACCTACGGGATATGGTTTGGCAATACGCTGCCCGGAGCGCCAGCAATGGCTGGCTCGCCGCGCTGTTACTGCAGCCACGGCCAACGGACCAATACATTGCTGTGCCCGGCAGCCCTAAAACATTTTTACCCCTCCTTTAGTGGCAGCTGCCCACACTGTGGAGCGGTGTCTTCTGACATCTATCACATGGTGTGGGCCTGCCCCTCTAACCCGGCTATTCCCCCCATCTCCAACCCAACCCGGGAGAACTGGGAGGCGGTCCTGCTCGGCTGCTACGACTTACAGGCCCAACAAGCCTTAGTCGGACGCGCCCGAGCGGCGGCAACCGCCACTGGGGTCCCCAACTAGGGACCTCCACCTAGTGCTTGTAAGGACCGGTCCCTTATAGGCCGATCCAAACATACCTCCTGGCCTTTGCGTAAATAAATGTTCTTACCACCACCACCACCACCACCAACGGGACCCTGGACTGAGGGTCCCGCCCCCTCGCTGACTAAATAAATAAAGATGTTTTGTCTTCTCTTTCCACTTTCATTCCCACCTTCCTCCCTTCCCTTACGGCGCGGTTCGGGTGTCCACAGAGCAAGTGTGACAGTTACTGCGCCTTTCCCTTCCTGTGAACCAATTTTAACTTCCTTCTCCTTCGACTCCGTCAAAAGAAGGAAAAGGCACCGTATCTGTCACACTTGCTATCTGGACACCTAAAACACGCCGTAAAGGAGGAGAGGGAGATGGGACATAAAGACAAAAGGGGAGTGTTAGTGGTGGGCTACGGAGTAATTTCGATCAGCTGGGAATCTTCCACGAGCTGTACGATGTCAGCGCACGTGAAAGATTCCCAGCTGGTCGAAACTACTCCGTAGCTCTCCACTATGGCTCCTCTTTCTCTCTATCCACTTTCACTCCCAAGCACCCACAGTTTCTGGGCACGAAAGCATGGTGGTGGTTGTGAAAACGTTTATTGATTCTTGAGCCTTATTGTCTGTATTGATGAATTGGCTCGATATCGTATAGGTTGTCAGGAGCTTGTGGCTCTCGCGGACTCTTGAAGCCCAGTCCACCAGCTCTTTTTGTGTAGCTGGATCAGAGCTGGACACCATGATCTCCCATCGCTCTGTCTGTTAGTTGCCAATTGCGAGGTGGCTGAAGCTCAGAGCACATGCAGAGAATGTGATGACAGTCTGCTTTTTGTGCTCCGCAGAGGGGGCGCACAGGAGAGTAAAGGGTAGTCGTGGTAGAAATATTTTATTGCCATTAGAACAAATAGCGGGGGCGAAGCCCCCTGCATGGGACTTGAGTGTTCCCTTACTACACGGGAGACACCCTTATAACGCAAAAGAAAGTCCTTGAAGAGCAATCCTTCTCATAGCACTGAAAATGATCTTCATTTGGCCTTGACTTGAGGTGCTCTTCATGAGAGACTCCCGTAGGACTCTGCGACGTTCGGTGATGGGGATGGCGAAAGGTGGAGCATGTAAGAAGGATGTGTAGGAAGTGTTCTGGTTTACCACAGAGTCTGCATGATGAGGAAAACTGGTCTGGGTATCGGGCATGTAGTAGTGTAGGGAATGGGGCAGCCCGAATCTGCAAGCTTCGCCAGTGTACGGCGTATACTCCCTTCGTTTGTCCCGGTAGTACAAGAGAATATATCGGAAGGAGAGCAGGTGCTCCTCACCCTGTAGAGGGTTCTCCATTCCTGTAGCCCGGGAAATAAGACCTCGGGATAAGGCATTAGCCTCCTCATTGCCAGGTAGGTTATAAAGTTCATCAACGGCGACCGGACATCGCATTGGCAACAGCAGCAGCAGTGGCGGCGAAGGCACATCGTTAACGATCGCCCGTATCTCGCAATTTAGTTCCTGGCTACGTTCTGTCTGTCATATTATTTTATTTTAAGCGTACCCGTAACACTGCTGCTGCCCAATGCTGATTTCCTCTGCGGTGTTTTATTGTTTTCAACAGAAATCCTAGTTTTGTGCATGTTTTCCCGTTAATAAACTGTACGGACGACACTGGCGACTGTCTAAAATGTTCAGATAGCTTGTGAAACTTTTCGGTGCTTTCAAACAGGAACTAAAGCAGGAATTCAAGGAATTCAAAGAAGGATTAGCAACGAGAGCTAAGAAAATATATCCGAGAAATTAAGTCTAGTTTGACATACATAAATGAAAGCTATGAAGAAATGAAAACTTCGGTTACGACCGTCAGAAGGGAAAAGGAAGAGCTCAAGAACTGTGTAACTCGTTTGCAGGAGGAACGCGACACCCAGCGCTCGCAGTTGAAGGATCATGAAATACGGCTAGGCCAAAATGAGCAGCAATCTCAATGTTCTAACATCGAAATATCTGCTGTACCACTGACTGAGGATGAAGACGCAGTAGAAACAACTAGGCAACTTGACGCAGTTGTTGGCGTTCTTCTTGAAAACTCAGATATGCAAGCATGCCACCGTGTCCGAACCGCCGGTGACACCACTGCTCCAAACATTGTCGTCCAGTTTGCTCACCGAGCGAAACGAGATGCTTTTCTTGGAAAGGCAAGAAGCAAAACTTTACAAAAGAGGATTTGGGACTCACGCCAAAGGCATCCATCTTAGTAAATGGGCTCCTTTCTCCAGCAACAAAACGGCTGTTTGGCGGGGCTAACATTAAAAGAAGAGCAGTTGGCTGGAAATATCTGTGGGCACGGCATGGAAAAATTTATGCCCAACAAGCGGATTCTTCGACCGTCATCTGCATTGGGCACACTGATGACCTGTCTAAAATAATTTAGCTATACTAGCAGTCCTACTTTTAAGGCTCTTTCGTTTTCGTAGTTGTTCAGCCATGTGAAGTTAAAACTTCAGATAAAGAAAAGTACACGGCTTTATCTATCTTTCATCCGAATATGCGATCTGTGGCAAACAAGGAAGAAGAACTGGCACTTATACTTGAGATGTTTCGCGTAACATTGTCTATTATCATAATCATTGAGACATGGTATACTAATGAATCACGTGTGTTCATTCCGCCTGGTTATCAGTCCTTTTGTCGAAATCGCACAGATAGGCAAGGGGGTGGTGTCTCTATTTTAGTCAAAGAAAACATTATATATGAAGTGAATTTTGTGCAGTCGCTATAGATTACGAAGTGCTTACTTTGCGCTCCGAAAAAAAAAAATATTTTCTGTGTTGTATACCGGCCGCCTATCGATGACTTCGAAATGTTCTTCAATTTTGTTGAAAACTTATTTGGCTATGTGAAAGACAATAACTTAGATTTTTATTTGGGCGGAGACATAAATTTGAATATGCATGTACCGACAAATGCCCAATAAAAGCTCTCTGATGTTATGAATTCAAACGGCTTTCGGAATGTTATACAGAACCTACTCGTATAACTCCTGATAGTTCCTCATTACTGGATGCATTTATAACAAATATAAACTCAGAACTAACAACCACGAATATTGTATGCACTGGCCTCAGTGACCACTTTGGAATAGTTTTGTTAGTCAGAAAGTCTCATGTGGCAACTAAGAACGCCCGAAAACCTAGACATATAAAAGAAATAACTTCAGCCACTTTAGAGTCATTTCGTCGTGCTGTTAGTAACCAAAACTGGAACCCTGTCTATAGTGCACAAGATAGCGATACAGCATGCTGTAAGTTCATTGACCCGTTTAAAGCCCTATATCATGCGAACGTTTTTTGCTGCCAAGAAGGAAATGGAAAAGGGCCCGGAAGCCTTGGTTAACGCCGGAATTGCCGAACGCGATCGAGCATAAACATTCCCTGTATGCAAAGTTTGTAAAAGACAAAGACATGCACACACTATCTGAATTTAAGGAGTACCGAAACAAGCTTACATCAAGACTACGTGCAGCAAGGAACGCATATTGCGCAGATCTATTTTCTGATAATAGCATAAAACGTTCCGATGTACTTTGGTGAAAACTGAACTCGCTATTGCATTCTGGTGCACAAGGGACCATACCCGACATGTTTATACCTGAAGGAATGCGGTTAAATGGCCGCCCGTTGGCTGACGCTTTAAACAGCTTTCTTGTGCAGCAAGGAAATGAGTGTGGTGAATCTACTAAAACGACACGTGTGCAGCGGAACGTTTTCTTTCTCGGTTCAAAATAAGCGATTCGCTATTTATCTCTCTAACTTACTGCGCGGAAGTATCCTTCTGCATCAGGGCTATTAAAAATAGTAAATCTGAGGACGTATGTGGCATGCAAGTGCTCCCTGTGAAGTACGCGCTTGACACAAATTGTCTCGTTATCACCTATATATATATGTGTATATATATATATATATATATATATATATATATATATATATATATATATATATATATATATATATATATATATATATATATATATATATATATATATATATATAAACCTAATCTTATCTACAGGTATGTTTCCGCAGGCAGTGCAGACTGCACGTGTAGTACCTGCATTGAATTTTTACTAACTATCGTCCAATCTCAATATTACCTGTACTTTCAAAAGACATAGAAGGACATAATAATAAGGACACATCATAATTCTATCGTTTCTGTCCCGTCATAATCTTCTTGATTACCAGCATGGCTTCAGGAAGCATAGATCAACCGAAGCGGCCCTCTTAGCGCAAAAGGAGATCATACTTGAAGTATCTAGCAAGAAACAGGTTGTGTTGGGCATTTATGGTGATTTTTCAAAGGCATTTGATCTTGTCAACCACACTATCCGTCTTTTAAAGTTGCACAGATATGGCATTCGTGGAATACCCCATGCGCTACTTAAATCTTACCTTAGCGATAGATCACAATATGTTGAACTAAATAATATGTAGAAGAAGGACGTTGAGAACGGCGTCGAGGTCGACGGGGAAGCGGGGCGACCAAGACCAACACTATCTGCGCGATGGCAAATCAACAACTGCTTCTTTCTCATCAGCGTCCAGCGAATGGGTCCATCTTCTTCACAATTCCTCCCAGGGAAAAAGGAGCCATCTTGGCGACTTAAGGGGACGAAGATACAACCGGGTCGTAGAACGGCTTAAGGCGCTGCACATGAACAGTTTCACGGCCACAGCGTCGCAAATCGGAGGATGGCGTAAGCGGCTCAACAATATAGTTCACTGGTGAAGTGCGCTCGACGACGCGGTAGGGCCCATGATACTTGGAGATCACCTTTGTTGAGAGGCCGGGGCTGCCGGATGGAATCCATAGCCGCATGAGTGAGCCGGGCTCGAAGTGTGGTGCATTCTCCTGATTGGTGTCATGGCGATATTTTGTGGCGCCACACTGAGTCGGTTGTGAATTTCCGTGCAATCTGGCGTCATTCTTCTGCGTGCTGTGCAGCTTTTGTCACTGTGTTAGATTTTGATGCGTCACGGTTGTAGGGGAGGACAGTATCAAGGGGAGAAGATGGATGCCGACCGTAAAGCAAAAAAAAAAAAACAACAACAACGGAGAGAAACCCGTGCTGGATTGCGTAGCAGTGTTGTACGCGTAGGTGATATAAGGAAGGAGAATGTCCCAGTTTGGGCGGTTGGATCCGACTTACTTCGCGAGCAATTCACCGAGGGTGCGATTAAATCCTTCAGTAAGGCCGTTTGTTTGCGGGTGGTAGGCGGTGCAAGTCACGTGAATGATTTTGAGTTTCGAGCTTGAAATCTGTAGTGGAAAGAACAGCTCCTTTGTTTTTTTTGCCCAGTTTTGTTTTATAGGGATAGCTCTTGTCAATGCAAAAGCCGAGTTTCATGACTGCGGCCATTTGAGCTTCAGCCACCCTTAAGGTAGAACCTTCAGACGTCAGACCACATGTAACACTAGAGTTAGCTCACGTCCTTAGATTTCGACCTTTACATTTAGCGGAAAAAAATTATTTCACTCAATTGTGTGAATCATGACGTATATTGATCGCGTGATTCTAGTGTATGAAGTGGCTGCCAAGCTCCTCTTTCAGCAGACCTTTACCAGCTGCTGAGCGCGGCGAAGCGTGAAGTTCACAACGTCACCGCGGCAAACCCTGCAGCATAACCACGAATGGCTATCGCTCGAACCAATTTTAACCGCTGCTAAATTTTAAGATGACATTCGAGCTCCCGCCTCAAACCGAAGACGAGCCGCAGTGATGAGTTGTGTGCGTGCGCGCGTGCGTGCGTGCATATGTGTGTGTATGTGTGTGTGCGCCTGCGTATGTGTATGCGTACGTGTGTGCGTGTGCGTATGAGTGTGTGTGCGCGTGTGTGTGTGCGTGTTCACGCTGAGCGAGAAAAGCGACAGCAGTTCTCTTCTCCGAAAAAAACGAATAAAAACGAATTTCCCACTGGCATCGACCCGCGCTCTTATTGGTAAGGAGCCAATGAAAATATGAAGCTGGCTGCTATGACAGGTTTACCCATCACCCCACTTACGTTGGCCCAGTCGCTTCCGGACACGTAGCGAAAGCTCGGGAGACCAAATCCCCACTGCTGTTACGAAATGAAAACATTCCATTGTGCTATGTAGCTTTAGTGTATGTCAATGAGCTCCAAGGGGTCGCAACGAGATGCCCCGTCAGTATTGTACTTTGCATATTGTACTTTTGCCCTTTCTCTGTAAAAACGTTTAATGCACTTGAATATATACATGAATAAATTAACTTGTATTTATTATATATACGGCAACGAGCATTTATGCAGTCGCTATTAGCGCCAGAAGCCTAGCCTTCATTATAGACACACAAAATAAAGCATTGAAGGTCACATGCCAGATCGGCGAGTAATTCGTTTTTCGCCGATGTAGCAATGCTAGAGGGAGAAGCCCGCATTTACTGATAATAACCGTTATCACTAACCGGTTCCTTCCGAATCCATAAATTGGCTTTGCTATTTAGACAATGGACTTCATTTTTTATTATGAACTGCTAAAGGCTTCTAAAGACCATTAATCAAGGATTGTGCGGAATCATCAAGCATGTGAATGGCATTAGCATTGATTCTGCTTATTTCCAACAAAGGCAAGGGTAAAAATTCGATAAGACAATTCCAGGACCATTCAACTTGCTATGCAAAAGAAGAGGGCGTGACGTTGAAAACTCTAGTGAGCCCGATGAACAAAGAAAAACTTCATAAAGCATAAAGGAGGAACAGCGAAGCTGAAGACGCCACTGCGAGAAGCCACGTCAGAAAAAGGTTGCTTTGAGGAAGCCTTACGCCGCTGTTCGGTACTAGTAACAACGGTTTCTAAACCAATCGTTGGAACTTTAATGATATAGTAGTTAGGTTGTAGCCATCTCCACACCTTTTGAACTTTTGATTCTTCGCAACGAAGTTCATTGATTGGTCACTTGACAGATAAGACCACACGGCACCGCCAAATATAAAATTGTCAAGGATTCCAAAATGTGTCCACTGGCGCGCCTCCAAAAACAGATTAGCATGGTTTAGTGAATGGATTAAAGTGAACTTGTTACTAACGTTGCCACGTTTCTTCCGTTAATTATGCAGCTCGTAAGATCCCGAGTATTATAGAAATGTTTCGTTGTCGAACATGTTTCACATCAAAGCCTCTGGGCTTATCTTGCTCAGGATCTCCCTAGGTTTTGGTGCTCAGTTGCTGCCCGTGCTGGCAAGATCCAACCATGCCCGTTGCGGCCACATTTCGTCCGTTGCGATATTACCAGTGCACATTTATTAACCACTGGCTGGATAAACGTAATCTCGGAACGTTCATAGAGCTTCTTCGTGGCACGCACGCTGTTTCAAGGATTTAAGCCACCTCTCCTCACCTCCCTTGCCCCCTTCAGTTGCGGCGGCACGACACATTTTTCATTCGAAACTAACGTATCCGCAATATAAAGTATAAATTGACCGTCAACTGCCGTGGAGACCGGTGCAATGCCAACAACCTACGCAAGGTTTGTGCTGCTTTCGATTAACGGTGGGCGACTTCGCCCTATGTCACATGTTTTGCCGGCGTTTGTTGTACTGAAAGTATGTCTTTTTTGTAAACATTTCCTGTTGCCATTTACAATCTCTCTCTCTCTCTCTCTCTCTTGTAAAGTGTCTGAAGCTTTTCACATAACGCCACCGTCTTTGTACAGAAACGATTGACGTTTAGTACGTGCGGATAATAAAATGCAGCCTTTCGTTACACTCGTCGCAGTTGAGAAATTCGCACGCGGAAATCCGCAAAACTCGTACGGGAGACGCATGCGACAACATTTGCCAATTCACTCGAACCTTAAATATTGGAAAATATACGCAAGCAAGCAAATGGCCACGCAGCAGCTATGAACTATTCAGGATTGTAACTAGGGCTAGGGCACACATTCGCGTTCAAAAAGTCGCGCTGTGCGTGAATTCTTCAAATAGCCACGGACCTTATGAATGGTGATGAAGGTGGAAAGTCAGGCCGACAGACAACTTTGCGTCCAAGACGGCGAGTGAGAAATGTGTGTATCTGTTCCTGAAAAAGATTTGCGGCACTTCCTTTTCCAATAGTACTATTGCATTCTTGATTCAGTACCGGGAAATAAAACATGCTCAACGACTCGCTGTAGCTCGTGTAGCTCATGTTAAAGCTTCATTTTTTGTGAAAAGAAAAAAACAAAGCAAAACGTCTTTCCAGCCCACTCAATTCCCGCCAACTATTTGTTTCTAGCCCTGCCTTTTTTTCGAGCCCATTAAAAGGTCGCTCCACGAAGACTTCGAAGCACTGCTGTCTGAAAGAGAATTACGTGCGCACATGCTAGGTGCACCCACGGGATGAAACTAGCAAACCAAAGTAGTGGTATGATTGCATCTTTCATGAAGACGTCCAAGTTGTACCCTATGCGTATAGCGAAGGTTCCTTTGAAACGTCTTTTATTTATGTGTGAGCGAATATACCATTCTGGACATTACCTCCGAGCGCCTACGGCGTGCGTTGAAGCTTGAGGCTCTCCTCTGGAATGTACTAGCGCGTCGTTTGGCTTCTGGTCATTTCGGAGAGGATTTGCGGAGCGCGCGCCTACACGCCCCCAATGCCATTTGGGAGCATCAAAATGCGCCCCAAGCTTTCCCCGATCTCCCTCCGCCGCGTAATGCCCCATCAGCCTCGTGCCGTCTGGCGCTCCTTAAGCGTTCGTCCAGGGTCTACACGCCAGCGGGCCGCTACTTTTGCTGCTCTAAAATCCTGTTCCCCTATCACAATAGCGCGCGCGTTTCCTGCTTTACTTTTAAGCAGAGTGGTGGCGCCACTGTACTTCGCACAGCTGCTTCAGTGCATCGAGGCATTAGTGCATTAGGCGTGTTCAGCGGTGCATCCTTGCATCTCACTTCAAACCATGCTTGCTCTGCGCGCAGCTATTCTAGTAACGACGCCATCAGTGCGAGAACTGCCATCGCCTACGGGGCATTAGCCGAGGATATCACTTCGATGGCGCGCTTTGCTTTAGCGAAACTTCTTATCTACGCGTAGCCTCTAAAGTGCAGCACTTGAAGCAGTTAGTAAAGCGGTCTAAGAAAGATGCGACGTAGGAGTAATTACTGATTTCCGATTTAGTGGCGATTTGCGACTTGAGTGGGCATTGTTAAATGCCAATCATGCTTCTGGCATTTGTGACATAACATAGTCTTTCGAAAAATATTAGGAGCAAGAAAAACTGTAAAAACAATTTCGGCATTGCATCGCACAGCACACGAACGCCTCTCCGTTTTGCTTCCATCGAAGCGCAGCCGCCGGCGGTCGGGTTCCAACCTGGTTAATCCGGCACAGTTGTCGGGCATCTTAACAACTGCGCCATTTCGGCGGGGCTACGAACTCTTTTCTGATTAAACATTTGATCTGTATGTCTTACTGACATTCTGATAAGTCGTGATGTGTAAATGAAATATTTTGAGTGCATATCTGCGTGAATTAAGACATATTTTAACTAGTAATTTGTTTTAAAAATGCGGAATGACATTCTTTGTATTATCCTTTAGCGTCACGCAAATGCTGAGCACAAGTGATGTATCAACATCCATACTGACAACTTTCTATCAGAGTTGAAATGAAGCCGAACTAAATCCGCAAGCCAGAAAACAGTTTCCATTAACCCTCTAGAGGGAGCAGGTGGCAACAATTTCGATAATGCAGCACTAAATACAGTATAGACGCGTGCCACACCGATGCACTTCCCGGTTCTGAGCATATTCATAGTACGCGCATATGCTCTGATATTCCCCTTGTAGGCCTCCCAGCAATTGTTGATGGGGAGCTGATAATTATCCCAGGCTTGTAAAATTCATCTGACGTCATGTACACAATCTATAGTGGATAATAATTGGAAGCTTTAACTGGAAAGGTCTGTTAGTTCATGTGCATAAATGCTGAGCTATAAATTGAAAAAGGAATGCACAGGCAATGCTTGACAATGCTATTGCTTCAAGGTCCTCACGCTTCAAAACTACTGCGTACTTTTAAGGTAAACACCGTTTATACCTCCTCGTTGCCGACAGAAGGCTATCAACAGAAGGTTGTCGGTAGAGGTGTCACGCTTTCGAGAGCGAGAGTTAAGAATAAATTATTAAGCCTCGTCTCCACCGGGAATCCAACCTCCATCCCTTGGATCTCCAGCCGAGCGCTTTACCAACAGCACCACGCCCCGGATTTTTTGACATGGTATTTATTACACGTGGTTATGTACAGAGAGGGTTATATACACAGACTATTTATAATGCAATCAGCCGTTGCTGAGATGCACAACAGAAAACACATCTAAAAGGCAGGCAAAGATAAACATCGTGTCACCAGCGGAAAACAATCAGGTTGAAAGTCATTTTCATCATAAATGTTCTTCAGTTGCAGCCTCATTCTGCTAAAATGGAGTTTAGGTGGTGGAACAACATGTTCAGCGTTGCGATCTGACATGCGTGTCTTCCACAAGCTATGAAGTCTAATAAGGAGAAACATGTCTGGTTCGTAATCAGATTGTGTAACTGCAAGATACCTCTAACTGTGCAAATTTAGAACAAAGTCTTTCTTTAGAGTTATTGCAGCACATCCCAAAAAAGAATTGCGTCTTTGCAATTTATGAAACAGTGCTCAATTGTTACAGGCACATCAGACAGACGGCAGTTAACAAAAGATGCAAAAATATTTTTCCTATGGAGCCACGTGTTAACAGGCAGAGCTTCGATGTGTAATTAAAAAACAAATGTTTTCGTGCACGGAGAAATCTGCATTTTGCACTTTAACACATCATGACCCTTAGGACCAAAGTATAAAGAACGATACAGTGGTGGCAGAAGAAGCACGGAAAAAGCATTGTTACCATTTCATTTTATAATCTCTTGCGCGAAACAGAATTTAAGTACTCCTTCGAGAATCGTGCTGTCAAAAACCTCACCGAGGCATAAACCTCGCCCCGCCGGGGTGGTGCAGTGGTAAGACGTCCGACTACTGTTCGAAGTCCGATCTCGGCGGCTGCGTTTCGATGGAGGCGAAACGAAGTGGCGTCCGTGTGCTGTGCGATGTCAGCGCACGTTAAAAATCCTCAGGTGTTCGAAATTACGCCGTAGCCCTCCACTACGGCTCCTCTTTCTCTCCTTCCACTTTAACTCCCACCTTTCTCCTTTCCCTTACGGTTCAGGTGTCCACAGAAATAAGTGTGACAGATATTGCGCCTTTCCCTTCCTGTGAACCAACTACATAACTATAAGCATAAACCTCCTGCATAAATCCTAGCAACTGCGGGTGGTCAGTAAAATCTGAAGAGACCACTAAGTCAGGAAGCAAATTCATGAAGTTAACCTCTAGGAATGCTCTAATATTAGGATGTGAACAATCACGAAAAAAAGAAAAACGAGCAACTAACTGCCTTACATACAGAAGCACTAAGCAAAGCCCCCCTGCAGAAACAGGTCTGAATAGGTTATCACGTCGAATCGATTACAAATTGTATGACTAAGTAAACGTCGCAAATATTCGGTGAAAACACTGGATGTTATACCTAGCACTGGGGAGCACCTGAAGCACGTAATAAACTTTTGTCGCCAAAAACATGTTGTAGGCCTGAGCCCTACTGAATATTGAAAGCCGATTGGAGACAAATGTATTAGCATAACGCTAGACGACTGGAATGCGCTCTTTCCAGTAATTTGCACTTGACTTAAATGCATGCATCGGAACACCCAGATATTTAGGGGCACGCATGACTATTCAACTCCTGCATATAGGGGCGGAGCTGAGCTCCACGAACAAAACCAAAAGCCGGAACTCTTGGAGTGATTCATGTGAGCAGCAGAAACAGTGCCAAATTGTTCTTTGCTGGTTATAACCTTTTTTATGCTTGGTTGGTCAGTGCAGAAAAACGCAAGATCATCCGCATATGCAAGCACTTTAACCTCATTTCCAAGGAGAGGGAAGCCATGAATACTACTGTTATGTAAAACACTCAGACAAAGTGGCTCCAAGTAAAGAGCAAAAAGCAGTGGAGACATCGCACAGCCTTGCTTCACAGAAGAGTTGATTGGTACGGGGCTTGATAGGTGGCCATTTTCAAGTAGGCGAGTCGAACAATTTCTATTGCAAAGTTGCACCCCCTTCAGTACTACAGAACCAACATTCGCTCGTTCCAGAAGAGAAAACAGGAAAGATTGAAGAACTCGATCAAATACTTTTGCGAGGTCTACCTGCAGTAACGCAACCTGATCATGAGAGCAGGAGCACGGTTCGAGAATTGTGCGCGCAATGTGTACATTACTTTGTATGGCACGGCCCCTCAAGGCGCACGTCTGGTCATGGCCAATGAGAACCGACATTGCGAACTGTAGGCGATTTGAAAAAAATTTGGCAAACATCTTGCAGTCCACATTTGCCAGTGTGATCGCTCTATAGCCTTCCACTGAGCGTAATTTTTCTCCTTCAGTACTCTTTAGAATTAGGACTGTATGGCATTTTGTAAAAGTCTCGGGAAGGGCTTCTAGTACAAAACGCATCACGAAGATATCTAGCAGGATAGGAGCAAGAACTGTCTTAAAAGCTTTGTAAAATTCAGAGGAAATGCCATCAGGACCAGGCGTTTTTGCTGTGTGAAAGAGCTACTAATTACAGAACAATCATCTTCTGATAAAAGGGTCACCGGAGATATGAAACGCGATATAATATCAGAATTTCTTATAGGAGGAGTGGCACTAAACAATATCAAGTTATAATCCACGAATGCGGACGTAACCTCATTCGTACTCGTAACCAATGTGCCATTACGCATTAATACCGGAATGCGCTTTGCAGTCGCATGATGACGTTCACCAAGCAAAGCTTGACGCATCGGCCGTTCTCAGTGCGAAGCACGCTTGACACGAGATGGAATTAGGGCCCCACTGTATCGTTCGGCATCTTGCCCTTGCAATTCGCTTTTAACACTAGCAATTTTCTCCGTATATGATCCAGGAGATTCACATTCTAGGTCATACAGGTTACACAAGTTTTTGTTAAATGCCCCCCCTTAATGTTTCCTGTACACACGAATGATAAATTCTTGGTCATTTACCAGCGACGAGTTTAACTTCCAAATTTCCCACTGCGGCCTAAACTTTGAATGGACATTGCCACCGAGCCGGGTTACTATCACGCAATGATGAGAAAACGAAACCAGTATAGTTTCGCAAACAAGCCAGCGGGAAACTAATGTACAAGATGTATAGATCCGGTCTAGACGAGCGAGAAAATGCCCCTGAATGTGGGTGAATGATCTAAACGCGCAGCAGGACATCCTTGTATCAACCAGTCCCGCATCTTCTGTAACACGGAACGAAAGTTCACCGCTCCTGTCACTGCATGCGTCTGGACTAGAACAATATATAGGGTTGCAAACACAGTTGAAGTGGCCGATTAGCACAAGATGTCGGTCACAATCAAGTAAGCTGGCTATGTGTTCAAAACACGTATGCGCTGAGTCACAGTATTGAAAGCATAAGCATTAATTATTCGCCATGGCTTCCTAAAGAATAGAAGATCGCAACATATCAACCGGCCCTGGGCGTCGATATAAGTTAGGCCAGAACAAGGCAGCGTCTTTTGCAGAAACAGAAAACAACCTGCCGACAAGCCCACAGCATGCGCAACAATGACATTAACATCTGCCAAGAAGGACTGTAGCGCCCTCTCGGTTTCCTCCTCGCTCTCTATCTTCGTCTCTTGGACGGCCACAATATCTAGATGCCTGCTGTGTAAAAGTCGGCAAAGTTGCATCTGTCTCTGGCGAGACCTAAGACCCCGTACATTGAGAGTTGCAAGCACTATCTCTTCAGAGACCGCCATGGTGACAGCATTTGGTTTTGCCTACAATTCCATTTTCCTTTGGCAAGACGGTGAAACCGCCTCCGAACCACTGCCAGGCCTTCTCGACCGTGAACGCCGGCACTTCCTTTGTGCTTCGACATTCGACCACGATGGCAATGCTTGTTGCCAGCTTCAACGGATTCGGAGGCGCATGATGCACGGCGCTTCAAGACTGGCTCGTCGGCAGCAGCGAACCCATCAGCCACAGGAACTGGGCCCTGGTCTTGACATTGTTGCACAGCAACGGCCACTGGGGTCACAATATCCGCAGTGGCACTAGCTTGGTGTTCTTGAACGAGTGGTGGCTCGTCTGTAATTGACTCCTTGGAAGCTTGACACGACATCTCGTCCAAGGCCTGAGATGCTGAGCTGTTCCCGTTACCCTCCGACGCATGAACAGTATTTTCTTCCTTAGTAGCCTCTGGAGTGGCACTTCATGTCTCGGCCACAACGCCGGCATCTCAGAAGCGTCCATGATGTGCTCCCGTAATGCATCGTCAGGAGGCTGGACTCGGTGCTGAAGCTTGTCCTCGTACGTAACCACACACACCTCCGCTGTGTGGCCGAAACGCCGGCAATCTTCGCAACGTGACGTACGGCAGTGCTGACGAATGTGTCCTGCATGGTAGCAGCGGAGGCAGAGAGGTGTTTGGCCAGGTATCAAAACGAGGCTCTGCACTCCACACACAGCTGATATGGAACGTCACCAACGCTAATTTCTTCGGCAAGAGTCAGTCATATCTCGGCTGAGCGTCTTCATCTGTTCCATGTCGGCAACTTTCCACTTTTCCATCGAAATCGAGGCGGCATTGCCATAAGCTAGTAGAGCCTCACGAATAAAGGAGTCATCTAAGCGTTCAGGCAGTTTCGCCTTTACCTCCTTCAGTTCCGGATCCACAACAACACAGCGACGGTTCTTAACTAATAAATCTTCACATGAGACTAGTTTTCCTTTAGAGTGCGCCGATTCACATGTAACCATCCAGACATGCTACATTTGAAACTGTCCGATGGAACTTATTTCTTCCAAATCCATCACGTTCCGAAGGGCGTTTCTGAAGTCTTGGGCACGGTAGGGGCGACCGCCGAGGTCAGCATGCAAAAAAACAGAGTCGACGACACACATCATTTGGGAAACGGGGAAGGACAGCACGGTAATCATTACTGCTGGCATTAACCTAAGCAGTACTTCGGCCAGAAGCCGATTGAACCTTTGTAGCGGAGAGCATCGTGAAACACTACCACACGGTACGCTGTCTTCGTCGGAGCACCACGCCTCCAATTGTGAAATGCTACTGATAATTCCCCTTGTCTACAGTGAGGATGATAATGGGATTCCGCGAGTGGCATATACTGCGCCTATCCTTTCCTTCAACCAGAACAACGGGGACGGGGAACTTTGATGCGTTCAATAAAACGCTGGTTGTGTTCGACAAGAAGCACGCTAAGCACCATTTCGACAGGTCATGACGTCACCAGGCGATTCATGCATAACCTAACCAAATCAAGGGGTTAAATTTTAGCATGCATGCGGACGATATCCACCTCTGGTTTAACTAGGGGAGCGATGCGATTACGGAGGAACGCCTGCAGGCAGGGACCGACATCATTGTCGATTACACGGCTGAAATGGGACTTTCGGGCTCCCCGCAAAATTCTGCGTTGTTCGTATATAACCCAAAGCACCTCCGCTGCAAGAACAGCGGGGAGTTTCATATTTAGGTAGAGGGCAAACTGATGCCAAAAGTACATCAGTTCAGGAATCTGAGAATGGTCATCCAATCTCACTGCCATAACGAAGAGGTCCTAAAAAATTAGAATGTTACGCGGTGCAAACCCTAGGGCTCTTGAAGAGGGTCGCCACTAAAGGAAGAGGCCTCAAGGAGAGAAATTTACTAAACCTAATCCAGGTTTATGTAATAAACAGAAGTAGTGCAGAGTAGGGCTTAACCCTGGGTAGACGCTTGGCCAGCTTCACGACGCTTTAACCCGTCGTTTGCGGGCTCCATAATAAAGTTATACATACATACGTACATACATACATACATACATACATACATACATACATACATACATACATACATACATACATACATACATACATACATACATACATACATACATACATACATACATACATACATACATGCATGCATACATACATACATACATACATACATACATACATACATACATACATACATACATACATACATACATACATACATACATACATACATACATACATACATACATACATACATACATACATACATACATACATACATACATACATACATACATACGCCGCGCCCTATCTGGGCATCAAGTTCGGCGAAAAAGAGGAATTAGACTGCCTGATCCGAAGATGCGCTAAGAAGGCGCTAGGACTGCCCATGGATACCTCGAGCGAACGACTTCTCGAACTCGGGGTGCATAACACGTGGGCAGCATTGGCGGAGGCAGTGCGAGTCTCCCAATTAGAGAGACTAAGCACGACCGAGACGGGCAGGGTAATCCTTGCAAAAGTAGGCCTCAACCCAGACAGAGGTGTTCAAAAAAAGGTCACGATTAGTAGGGAAAGCAGGAACGCCTTGGTAGTTCCCCCCTTCCCTAGAAACATGCATCCAGAATTTAATGTCGAAGAAGGGCCAAACGAGCCGAAGCTCTAGGGCGATGGTTCAAGAACATGGGAGCGAAGGGAGTAGTCTATGTTGATGCGGCAAGTGGCAGAATAGGTGCGGCGGTAGTTTCGCTAGTCGATGGCCGAGGGGCGCCGGTATCCGCGGCAGTCATCAGGAGGAGGAGGAGGAAGATGAGGAGGAAAGGCAGGGAGGTTAACCGGTAAAGGAACTGGTTTGCTACCTTGCACTGAGGGAGAGGGGTAGGTGGGTATAAAAGTTGGGGGTGAGAGAGGGGTGGGTGATGACAGTACAATCACATCACAGTCATATCACGTAACAAAAAAATCATAGCCTTTCGATCAGTCCTGTGATTTTCATAAAGCGGAGCAGTGCCTGGGAGGCCTTCACCGCAGACGACGTCACCAGGGACCTAGGATCTTAATTTCAGTTAGTGGGCGTCCATCTAGACGCTCGAGCGCACGGCATAGACACTGTCTTTCCTCGCTATATATGGGGCACTCACAAAGAATGCGGCCTGTAGTCTGGTCGCACCTACAGTTTGTACATGCAGGGCTATTTGCCATACTTATCACAAATGAATAAGAGTTTGTAAATGCTACACCAACCACCAGGCGGCACAGCAAAGTTTCTTTATATCGGGCTAGGCTAGGTGGGCAGTCATCAGAGGCCGCAACATAGAGACTGCGGAGGAAGTTGCGATAGCACTAGCTTGCGTAGGAACGGAAGCCAAGTTCATAATTAGCGACAGCAAAACTGGCATTCAAAATTTTGGAAAGGGGAGTATATCACCGGAGGTGGCCAAAATCTTCCACCATAGAATGCTGAACAGGAAAGTTCAGGTAATTTGGACACCCGCTCACCCTGCCGTCCCTGTTAACGAGGCGGCTCACGAGCTAGCCCGAGCTCTCTACTTCCGGGTGGTGGTCGAGCCCCCCGAACACTGGGCATACGACGAGCGTCTGCAAAATTACAGGGGAATCATCGACCATTATAAATTGGGACGTAGACTGGTACGCTCGCCAGATGTTAGCCTAAATAATAGAGAAGCTTTCGCGTGGAGGAGGTGGGGAAGGGTGGCTGTTCCTGGCCCTATGGGGCTGGGATGGTAGGTCAACGCCGCTTGCGGTGGAGGCTAGCCAGCCACCGAATTTTTTTATCTGTTGTAGGCCGTCATTGCACCCGCCACCTAGGTGATGAAGAAGGGCGGTTGCGGCGCGCTTCTTTCTCTCCCTCATCTTTTTCTTTCTTCTCTACTTTCTCACTTCTGTCGCACGAGTAGGTGTCCACAGAAAACAAGTCAGACAATTACCGCGCCTTTTCCTTCCTATAAATCAATCAACTAATCAGACAGCCGAGGTAGCTCAGCTACAGAGCCAGTAGCAGGCCCGTGCATTTTCTTTTTCTTCTTCCTACAGACACAACAACAACAACAACGTCCAATCCAGGCGTCCGTGCGCCCTTTCATTTGCCGCTTCCTCGAACGCCGCGCCGCGCCACACAGCAAAAAAGAAGCAGACCCAGATGTCTGGGAGGCGTTAGTAAAGCAAGTATCAGTGGCGTTTGAAATTGATTTACCGGATAGAAAAGGCTCAGTATCTGTCACAATTCTCCACGGGCAGCGCATGTACCACGCCGTAAAGGAAGGGAGGAAGGTGGGAGGGAGGGAAAGAAGGGAGGGCGATAGAGGTGCCGTAGTGGAGGGCTACGATCCACCGCGCTATAATTGCTTTCTCTTCATCGCACTTTAGTGGTCCAAAGTGCCCTCTAGAATTTTTTTACACCAGAAACATTCTTACGACTTCTCGGTTCCTCTTCAATTTATCGAAACTATGCCGAACTAAAGACAAGACTCGGTGAAGGAAAGAGCACTAATGATTGATGCGCTAGCCTTCTTTGTAAGATGCCATTAGTTAGTGCAAGCAACGTCAACAAAAAATCCTCGCACTTCAGGGTCGGCGCCAGCGCTCCGCTGCAGTAAAGGATGGACCTGCCTAGTAGGAGTCGGTACAAATGGAATTGCTAGGCTGCACAGACAAATATATTAATACTGAAATCTGCACTGTACTAGCTGACTAACATTCACTAAAAAGAACTGTGAAGCGGCCGCGCTTTGTATTCGTGGGTTCGCTTCCTCTGTCGTTGTGTTACGATGTACGTCTGAGTAGCATCGAAGTCGATAGAAAGCAGCGCCAAGTCAGCATCTAAAGAGTCCGGTCCCATTAGGCTGACAAATTCCCATCTTATGGAAGACCGCACAGGAACTGCCGACTGCAGGCGCCATCGACTGGCGTCTGCCCTCCTTTTGGCTTATTCTTCCGCAGCCGCCAGATGTGCTCTCCGCTCGATGAGACCTCGCCACCGGCGCCACCGCTCACTCAGTGATGAGGGCTCCTTTGCGATGCGGGCGCCGAATCCGCACCGAGACACTTGTCCCAGACTCAAGGGACACGACGGCAAGAGCCCATTTGTTTTGTTCGCTCCTTATACTCGTTCTTCCTACATCGACCCTGCCACAAATAGATTGCTCTAGCCAAGTGTGCACGAAGGGCTTGAGTGTATCGCATACGTGCCCTGTGTTATCGGTGACTTCTATGCATAGGCGCTTGAGAACCCTCAACACACACGCAATGACTCGGAGCCGGCGATGAAGTTCCTCATGCAGTTTTGTCCTTGTGTGCTTCGCACGCGATCGCAGAAACCACTTCGCAACGATGTTGTGGATACGCTGTTAAGCCCGGCTATAAGCATGCCATCTTTATTTGCGCGGCGTCTGCATCGTGTGTACAGGGCAAATAATTGTCACCGATCAATTAGGAATGCACGCCGGCATAACGTCTTGCCGTAAATGCTTGTGCGCGTGCATTTGTAAGCACACGCTTGTGCCAAGCAGTGCAGAACCGAAATATTTCCGGATTCGGTTAGGGTTGTCGCCTTTAATTCCCTTACAGTTTCAAGTTGTTCTTTGCATGGGATCAAACTGGTTCGCCCGCATTCAAACAGTTCGGGACCCGAAATACGTTTGAGTCAAGATGAACCTTTTGCTGATTTCTGTTGATATTATTTCCTGATTTGCGCGACATCTGTATGCTAACTGAAAAATATGCAGTCTACTTTATGCTCGCTATCTCGACATTGTCCGCTTCGATCTTTTCCGCCGGCAACAGGCATAAAAATTACTTCGAATGCTGCAGATTGACAAAGAATTGCAACAAAAAAAAATCGACTTACTTCTTGGAAGCCAGTTCGAAGTCAGTAAAAGTCTATTGTGAAGTTGAAAAATTGCAATGTTCGATTACTGATTAGTAGCTACATATATCCTTTTTGCTCTGTTGCTGTAAACTTTCTTTTTTTTTTCCTCATCGCACTGGTGTTAGTCATTCCTGCGATGTGTGCTAATTTTTGTGCAATGTTATCTTACATTATTAATCCGCTGCTGTTAAAACAGCCGAGTTAGCGGACCAGTCAAGCTGCCAAAGGGCGGCCTTTCTCCGCCGCCCGTTCATGTGTTTACATATACATGAAAAATAAATATTTGATTTGAAAAACTTCGCAAAATTAAGACCGCAGAAATGACAGCTTGGAGGCAAGGGGACAACACAACACAGGGCGGTACCGAAAACAAGAATTTATTGAGAAAACAATTTACTTGTATGGCTCAGACGTGCGTCAACTGCAACGAACACTAAGTGGGTGGTTGTAAACATATCTGCATACAAAGTAACTGCCCATTATGAAAACAATGAACACGTAGATGGCGTGTAAGCAGCGAAAAAGACACTATCAACCTTCAAGAGGGCGGAAACAAGAGAAGCAAATACAAAATGACCAATACCAATCAGCATAAAGATGGCATGAAAGCTTGGCAAAGAACGCACGTTCAAAAGAAGTCAAAGCACTTTCAGAAAGCACCAAATCAGAGGCGCATAAGCACTGTAATCTCGCAGGAAAAACAATAAAAAGCACGAAAGACCAGATAACCGCAAACTTCTAATCTCATCCGCCGATGCACCTATGCTCCTGCAGCCGCCTACTGCTGTTTCCTTCTCTTTGAATCCAAATTGTTACACAAAAATACCATCGGTTGTCCTATTTTTGAACTACTTGCCCTGCCCATGCTAATTTTTTCTTCTTCTGCGTTTCAAACAACATGACATCGTTCATTTATACACTGTTCATGTTTCCAGCCTCTTAACAGTACACCCACTATTTCCCTTTCATAGCTGTCTGCGTAGTCCTGAATTTAAGTACAATCCTTTTGTTAACCTCCCCATTTCTTCCCCATAGGTTAGTACCAGTAAGATACAGCTGTCATATACCTTCCTCTTAAGGGATACTGGCATACGATACTGGTAAGGGATACTAACAAAGTTCGATTTATCCCGATGTCATTCTCCCAGTTATTTTCATTTCGTGGTCCTTGGCTATTGCCTGCACTAAGTAAATCTATTATGTCACAGCTTGCAGCGCCTCGCTACACATTGTTAACTGGTGTTCATTCCCGAGGCTCATTATAACGTTGCGAGGCGAGGAATGCTACTTTAGTATTCTGGATATTAATTTTATGCCTCCGATTATAAAACCACTAGTCGAGAGTGACTGAAGCGAGAAGTGCACTTCTGTCGACATTTGTAACTCCTCCTTCATTTCCTACCAATATGACTGATATTTGCGTCGAAGCTATTGATACACATGCCCTTGTTGATACCGGTTCCGCTGTTTTCATTATCGCTGCCAGTATTTGCCGTTAACGTCATGAACAGACCACTATGCTGTCTGAGGATTCTCTACATATTGTGGCAGCGCTCCTATAGTCAAGCGTAAGCCGCGTTCCCAGATCGTTTTTGCATCCAGGGCACTGTTGAACTAAGCCTGCCGTCTTGCACCTCTGTCGTCATCCTTGGTTGGAATTTCTTGACTCAGAACAACGCCGTTATCGACTGCGCGCGCACCAAATTCTCTGTTTTATCAGAATTTCCGTGGTCGCCGCAGCGCCTCTCTGTAGATATCTACGCATATGCGCCACCGAGAGAGAGAGAGAAAAAACATTTATTGCTCTAAAAATTTCTGGTTTTAGCGGCGGGCCGATGTCTTCATATCTTCGGCCTCTTCACAAGGTCGGCGCCCCTATTCCAGGGCATCGCTGAGTCTTGCTGCTTCGCAGGCACTGACAAAACCCAGTGCCCTTTGGGCCGTGAGCTCGCTGCTGGTCAGCAGACCCTCCCATTGTTCCGCACTCAGGTTATTTAGTTTGTGGAAGGCTCTGTTTCGTTCGCATTCCCATGTGAAGTGGTATAGTGGGGGGGGGGTTGCCCCGCACCACGGACATGTGTTCCTGTATTGTGTAGGGAACATCTTGTGTAGTCTGTATAGATTGTGGAAAGTCCCTGCTTGCAGTCTCCGCCAGCAGACCGCCTCGTGCTGTGTTAATGAGGTGTGGGGTGGTGGGTATTTGAATCACCGCGCTCTGTGGCAGTTTAGTATTCCTGTATACGTTGGTTCCACCGTTATGGGGTCCTCCAGGGCTTCTGACTGCCCTGCTCGGTTCGTGATCTCGCGAACTAGGCTGTCTACCCTCGAGTTACCCTCTATCCGGATGTGTGCCGGTATCCAGAAAATCCTGTGTCTTAAGGTCTTATTTCGAAGCCTTGCTTCGAGGAGGATGCTCAGCGCTTCCTTGCTTATTTGGCCCCGTGTGTAGTTCCTGCATGCTGCTTTGGAGTATGTTAGGATTATCAGAGACTTGTTCCTACGGTAACCCTTGGCCGCCGCTGAAGAAACTCACATGCTGGCGCACTCTTCTATCATCGTCACAATGTCTTGTGCCCAATCCGCCTTTTTCATAAACTCTAGCGCCCTCTGGGAGTGGGTGAAAATTCGTCTGCTACTGGTTGAAAGCGTCGTCGGGAGACATAGCCGCCAGCAAAATGGCGATCTGTGTTCTTGACAGTTACCGTCATCTATTGCATACGTCTGTCACGAATATTAACTGCACATGGCCTCCGAGATCAGTACCAATGTCGCCGATCACGGACGCCAAGACCTGCGCAAATGCAGCTGGGGTTGGTGGTTTGTTTTCAACCAAGGGACCGGCGCGCATGCGCAGAGCGGCCTTGTGAAACAGGCGGATTCTGCCGTCCTTTTCACACCATCAAACGTTTTTGTTTACCGCAAGTCCCTTCCTCTGTCGTTTTCTGCGCTTACTATGGACCTATGTGTTACCAGAATGATGTAGTTTATAATACGCTCTCCTCTCATTTGCCATGCTCACTGGTACCTACCTCCCTTGGAGGCGCCGACCCGGTGTACTCCGATTACATTATTCGTTCTTCCACTACATGCCGTTAAGGGGGGACGCGGGGCTAAAGGGTCAGTTTTTGAACTGTTGCACCAATTGAAAATAAGTGTTCCAATTTCAAATTTCGAAAAAAGTTTCAGGGATGGCGTATTTTTCTCTTATATGGTTTTTTCATCACCTTAGTACAACTAAAACAATGTTCTAGCTGTCATAATGAGGAGTTAAGTGTGTAAGCTTAGCAAACCTATCACTTCAAGAATCAAAAAGATGCTCTGATCATTTGGTTTTAAGAACTTCCAAGTAGTGCCTATTGCTCGAATTGCGGGTTTTTTATGACATTTTTGTAACACGCGATGCACTTCAGAAACAAACTTCATGTTTTCTGTTGTCACTGTGCATATCATATATTTGATATCGTTTATTTTTCTTAGAAAGTACTTAGAAAACTACCTTATCTGGTTTCAGCAAATTTTAAGTCCAGAAACCACCTTCTTTAGCGAAAGAGTTTGGAAGTCTAAGGGTTCCTAACTGCTGTACTCTTGCAAAAGTTGCTCGTGTAAACTGAGTGAAATGAGTTTAAAAATTTGAGAACATGGTACTCCAGTTTAGGGCCTAAATTAATAAGTGAAAATGGCCTGGTGCATACTTTGAGCCGTCCTTTTCAACACAGCACTTCTTTGTGGCGACAGCTTTGAGTTGGTTTAGTTTGTTTCAGCTTTACAACTGTTAAGCGCCCTTACCCAGACGGCCATAGACGTCCGACGGTCGACCGACGGACGTCCTTTTTCGGACCTTCGGACATCCGACGGAAGTCCGGTTATGTTCGATATACGTACAGCGGACGTCCGTCGGACTATCGTTCGTGGATCCGGATCGCGTCCCACGGACGTCCGACGGGCAGCCGGAGGCGGACATTCGGACGTTTCCCGGAACATGCTTGCAGGGCCCGCTATTGGTGTAAAAACTTGCCAATAACTCGTGTAAAGCTCAGCAAGCATGTGCCATGGAAATTTCAGTCACATACTAGTGCTCAATGCCTTTGTCGTGAGAGTAAAGCAGACAATAGAATATGCAACAGGTTCAAGTTTCCTGTTGTCTGCTTTACTTTCACACACAAAGCACTGAACAGTAGTGTGCAATTAAAACTTCCATCAAAGAGGCACATATGCTAGCTGAGCTTTACACAAATGCACCATTCCTGAAAACATGCTAAGTGCATAGGCATACCAGCATGCGTGGTTGTAAAAACAGCATTTTTTTTTGCTTTATCGCAAAAACTGCATGCATAAATAGTCTACACTAAAAAAATATCGATGTTAAGGAATGGCATGGTAAAATGCAGGCCGACTGGAGTATTAAGAATCTGCTTGAATAATTTTTTTTAATTATCCTTGGCCGTGACAGCTCTTCCCTTGGGGAGGTGGTGGAGGAAAAGGTATTTATTGAAACCTAATATTTCGGAATTAGCGAGGAGATGATCGAGTTCTCTGTGGGCGGCCTCCGCAGGCCGGGATTCCAGGAGCAGTTACTATCCTGTGCATTTGCTCGATCAGCTGTTGCTGGTCTTTCAGGCCTAAGATGGAAAGAGCAGGCTGGGCTCCTCCTGCAATAGAAGGGAAAATGAAATTCAAGTTATCTGTGCTGAACTTTGATTACACATCTCCAAGGGCAACTGCCAGCTTCTTTCAATTGCTTTTTCCAGGTGGCACTGTACGCATGCATCTCCATTCAGAACTGTCACATACTATATAGAAAGGTCATATAACTGCAGCAAAACCCATGCAGAATAACAAAAGATACAAACGTAGTTTGATCAGAACCTGGCATTCAGTATTTTAATGTTTTTATGTCGTCTTTTTGAACATGCCACTCTGACCAAACATGGCATGTTATGCTTGCTGCTATGCACCCTCAGCAATGCCCAAGACATGGAGTGCACATGCAGAGAAACTAAGCATAAAGGATGCTGTATATGAACATAAAGCACAGCCAGAGCTTTGCAGTATTACACAGGTACGCACTGGCGGCAGAAACCTGCATTTTGAGCGGTTTAACAGGCAGATTTCTAAAGTCATTGTTCCTGCTCTGAAAAGAAGTGATCAATAATAACATCATTTAAAATTGTTACCTTTTTGTTCTGTAAACTGCACATTTCGCTGGTTTCCATGTGCCCTCTACCGAAGACATTCCCTGGGCGTGTCGGGGGTATATCGACACCAACATCTAGGCTACAAGCGTCTAGAAAGCGTCTCCTTAGAGCAGCTGCGACGAAGTAACTTATCTGATAACATGCAAGCTGCTGCAGCAGAATAAAGATAGACATTTGACATGTGGCTAAAGCCCAATGTGGATGCATAGCCCGCGGCAGTGATTGCGCAGTGTTCATGCTTCTACAAGAGTTAAAAGTAAAGTTAAAAGTAAAGTTATTTGTTTACCCACAGCGCTATATGTGACATTAAAATAGCAAGGCTTATAGTCACACAAAACACAAAAAGCTGACAACCACAAGCTCCTGATGTATTACCGGCAGCATGCAGCATGGATGTTAGTTACTGAAATATGGCTGCACAATTCTGGCAACCAGCTGTGCATGTATGTCATGGATTTCTCAACTACGCACAACAAATTACAAAAAAAATTATGGTATTTATAAATGGAGCCAGCTGTTCACAAGAAACACTGTAGCTTATTTATGGGGAAGGTAGTGGGCGCCAAAGAAACTGCCCCTGTAAAGGCGCCTAATTTGCCCCTATGTAATATCGGGGACAAGTGTATGGACTACACAAACTGCAATCAAAGCACATAACTTTCACATCGACCAGGAAACTCTGATCATACTTGTTGATGTGAAAGTTGAACGTTAGTTCTTTCATGTGTGCAAGAGAAATAAGGTCACAATTCGTTTACATCGCGATTCTAGTCCAAAATCTACACATACTGTCCAGAGACTTTCACCCCCGCAGTATAAGCCACCACTTGGGTAAGAGATTAGTAAAAGAAGTGTATAAAAGACATTAGTGCTGTTGGACAGCCATAGCTATAAAAATGGTATTGACATTGGAGTACTGCCTTAAGGCGGGGCCTAGGGCATTACAAAAGCAAGAGTTAATGTCCGCTGGTCCTCATTTGAACGAACAAAAAGAGGGGGGGGGGGAAGAAATCTACCTCAACTACATGTTGTGAGTGACACCAAGCCGCAGTTAGTATTAAAGATATCACACAGTTTTGTGGAAGATTTGGGAGCGCTTTGCTGCTTTCTTACAGGATTGGACAAAAGAGCTCACCATCTTCAGAAAGGCACGTTATATAGAAATGAAAATAGTGAATTTACTGCATCTGGCCACAACAACTTGCACACGGAGAGGAAGATGAACTGAAAATTTTATACATGAATGTACGTATTTACAACAGGTGAAACAATGACCATGATCTATGCCGAAGAGGAAAGAGATCAAAATTTAGCTCAGAATGAGTTCTCCAGGCCGCGGGGCCGTTTCATTAACTTCGGGACTCCGCCCACATTTCTCATCCCCAATGACAACGAACTCACACATGACTGGCTAACAAACATTTTGGCATGTCTTTCCACTTTCATAAGTTCTTCACCCTCTCCCTAATACAAGCAATGCAAAAGGGACAACAAATTCGTTTCACAACAAACAGAATTTAGAGAATGGACCTCGAAATGATTGGCTCACTAGGTCACATGCCAAACTCTCTCCCCTAGGAAAAAAAAAAATTAGAACCCATCAAAACGGCGTCCCACGTGCGCAACCATTGCCCAAAGCTTGCATCCTTGGCGGCTCCTTTTACAGGGCAATTATTGCAATTATTGGCGTCCGAGTCAGCACCATTGCGGACCAAATCAGAAGAGCCAACCCACATCCTCCCGCTCCGCATCATACCGTCACTGTTACACACTTGCCCTTTTTCAACGCCGCCATCTCCCACCATTGTTGACATCCAGGGTTGGAATCCTCAACGAGACTCCACTCAGCGCGCCTGCACTGAATAATTGTCACTTTTATGGGCTCCCCAATAAGGAAGCGGGCCTTACACCCTTCAACCTGACAGTGTTTTTTCTTTGAACGATAAGCAGTTCTTCCAAAAGAGATGCTCGTTTCAAAGCTGTGCTGCCTCCGGGTGATGGGTCCAGTCAGCGTACTAAGGACCCCTTAGTACGCTTAGTACTAGTACGCTTAGTACTAAGGACCCCTTAGTTGTATACTGTTCGTCAGTTCAGTTCAGGCGTTCAGTCGTGTCCGACTCTTCGTGACCCTGTGGACCATGTCACGCCACGCTTTCCGGTCTCTCACTATCTTCTTAACATCACATAGCTTCATCTGCAATGCCTCAAGAATGCCATCTAACCATCGCGTTCGCTGCCTACCCCTTCTCCGGCGACCCTCAACCTTTCCCAACATCAAATCTTTCTCCAGCGACTCCTCTCTTCTCATCAGATGACCAAAGTAGCTGAGCTTTAACTTTAGAATTTGACCCTCCAATGAGCAGTCAGGGTTTATGGTCGACAATATCGACTGATTTGATCTTCTGGCAGTCCAAGGAACTCTTAAGAGTCTTCGCCAGCACCACAATTCAAACGCGTCAATTCTTCGGCGGTCAGCCTTTTTCACAGTCCAACTAAAGCTCCTTAAATAAAAATGAGCCCCCTACATGACACAGCAACGAGAACAAACTGCCTGTCCCCGCGTCTTCGAGTGCGACAGCAAAGTCCTCGGAAGAGGGGACTTCTTTCCCTCTCTGCCTACGTTTCCGTTAAGCACTGTAGCTGCCTCTCTGTGCGCGTCTCTCCGCCTCCTGTCCGAGGGCAAGTGGGAGACGGCCGCAGCTGGGCATTGAACAGGTGACTCAAAAAGAGCAGACTAATAATGGTGCCTAGCATACCCACCGATACCTTACAGAAATCATTAAAGAAATGAAAGCAACACATCAGATAACGCTACAATGTTTCTAAGTGCAAAGTCGACAACTCCAAGCCATATAAATATATGTACATCTCCGCACATTAACTAGACAGAAACAGTGCAGAGTAAACTAATAATTCAGTGTCTAGCAACACTATTAAAAGGGGATAAAGGCCATGGGGGGCTGCGATTATTAGTACCATTTTGCCTTTAAACTACAATAACATACTTGTTGCAAGCTTAAAATCAAAGATTCACACCTGTCCCACCCACAGCAATGGAACACACATCTGACTCAAGTCTGCAGAGAAAGAGCAAGCTAGACTATTGCAGATGCACCCTTGGTTATTTTTCTGGCATTTCTGAGGGTGAAGAATCTGACTTGTCAGTAGCATGTATATGAATAAGAATCCTATGACAGTAAATGCATCAGATTTTCTGGAGTGGCTTTTTTTTGCTGACCACATATGAGGTGAGCTATAATTTATCCAACTTGGCCTAGGTTTATTCTATGAATAACAAAGCTATAGCAGGTACACAGTCGTCCACTCAGACTGAACATGCGAGTGCGTGGCATGCACTTTTTGAGATGCCACTGCATCCATCGCAGCTGCGCACCGTAGCGAAGAGGCAGACAGCGTGAAGTACCAGCCTCTAGTCCCTCTACCACCACTGGGGTCCCAAACTAGGGACCCCTTGTTTTTGTCAGGACAGGCCTCCTCAGGGTCAGCTAGTGAGTAACCTCCTGTATTTGTATCTGACGGCAATGTTTTCCACCACCACCCACAATACGCAGCTGCGCATCATAGCAGATGTGAAGCAACAGTTCCTGGTCCTTCTATGCATAAGCTACTTTGCCTTGATGCATGCCTGCGCACGATAGTAAAGAGGCAGACGACATGACGCAGCAGCTCATGGTACCTTTACACATGAGCCCCCCCCCAATGTACTTCAATATGCACCATAGCAAATATACAGACTACGCCACACAGCAGCTCCTGGTCCCTCTATGCATAAGCCATTTTGCCTCAATACGCACCTGCATACCTGAGCGAAGAGGCAGACGTGAAGCTGCAGCTCCTGGGCCCTCCATGCACAAGCCACTTAGCATCAATGCACGACTGTGCACTGTAGTAAAGAGGCGAAGAACGTTAAGCAGCAGCTCCTGGTCCCTCTACACATCAGCCATTTTGCCTCAATGTGCATCTGCACACCGTAACAAACAGCCAGATGTGACAAAGAAGCTCCTGGTTTCTCTACACATAAACCACTTTGCCTCAATGCACGTCTGCACACCGGAGCAAAGAGGCAGATGACGTGAAGCTGGAGCGGCTAGTCCCTCTACGCACAAGCCACTTAGCCTTGATGCATGGCTGCGACGGATGCATTGCTATTTTGCAAACTGCATGCCACACATTCCCATTCAAGCTAAGAGTGGACGACTGTGTAAACGTAAAATACTGGTTATTTACTTCTCCCTCCTCCAGTCACCGAACGGACAATGACAAAAAGTAACATGGTGGACAATGTAAAAAGAATTTGCTGCATAAAGTTTGTTGAAACCAGTTCTACATCCTACATGTAAACAAGCTAAAACCTTAATGTCGAAGGGATGTCCTGTGTGTTTAAAATCATCACGCTCAAAAACTTCAACACTGACAATCATGATTCAATATTAATAATATAGATAATGATACTATACTCACTTTTAGCCATACCAAAGAAATGAGAATGCAAAGGGATGTTGCTGTTTTTCCCCCGTGGATGACAGTTTTCCGTGTTCAAAGTGCTGCTTCCTGTTGGCTTACGAAATCGGCTACAGCAAATGGCATCTGAAAAATTTTTGGAAGCCTCATGCTAGTCTTCAACGAGAAAAACATTGCCATACAGAAGCAGAACACAAATACTTTTACAACACACTAAAAGCACCAACTGCGGTGCTGTTTTTAGGATGACTAGGTAGAGGTTTTGCTGTAGCAAGCCAAATGTTAGCCTTCAATAAGGAAAGCATTCCCATGCCCACATCATGTGACCAGCGGTTATCAGAAGCCTTGTATGTGAGCATGATGCCCTAGATTCAATTTATGGCTATCACTGTATTAACAAGCATGGGTTTAAAGCTACTTTAATATGATAATCTAAGAACATGGTAAGAGCTTTCAGTGCGAGACATAAGCTCAGTATCATGCACTATAAGGTGCTGCATGGCTCTAGTGTAGCTTTGGCATTATCTTGCTGTCAATAATGCAATGAAGTTCTGAGGAGCCTTTGAATATCTGTAAGGACAAAGCAACAACAATTTTGTTTTCATCTCACTTTTGCTCAACTCGTTTGTTTTTTTTTCTTTTGAGCCCGCGGCTTGCATGGCCTCCCAGTATGCCTGTTTTGCATAAAAGAAGGCGTTGCAGGCACCAGAGCTCACAGCCCAACTGTGTCGCGGCGGCGGTATGTCAAATTCCTGCCAGAACCGCGCAGAACAACGGGTCAAGAAAAAGACAAGTGCTGACTTTTTTTTTTCTCACATCTCCTTGTCCGGTTGTTCTGCGCGGTTCGGTCCCACATGCATAACCAACATGCGCAAGGTGCTGTCCTGGTTTGTCAAAGCTGAAGAAGAGTACTAAACCTTTAGTTATTTAGTAGCTACAGCCGTTCCTTCTAGAAACTGTAGTTGCCGTAAAGCTCGAGAGAAAGATGAGCGGCTGTCCATAAAAAAAAAAAAAAAAAAAAAACGCGCGACGTTTTCACAAGTGTAGGCATGTCGCACGATAGGCTCGCGGAGTGCAAAAGTTTTCTCGTATAGTTTTTACAACTCAGCACGTTGCGCATGGTTAACAAATTAACTCCTTTAAAGCTCGGGCAGGCACTCCTTTATCAGAGACAGAGAAGTTGCGCGGCTTACTGGCGCAGCGTCCAGTAATGCCGAGAAAGATGGCCCTCAGACTTGAGGCTGCAATTTAGTTAGTCGGCGCGGAGCCATCCTGTCAGTCTCGCCTAAAACACTCGACCGTTCGGCTGCTGTACAGAGCTGTTTCCTTATCCAAAAGCTCAGCACCATCGGTGCATCGAAAAGTTCCACTAAAGAAACAAAAGTTCGGTGAAATACTTACTTTGGAATCGGCGGGTGAACAAAGTGTGCCAGCCGCACCAAGCCACAGCAAAAACAATGCTAGCAGTGCATTACAGCCGTAGGTATTTGTAACTGCGCAGAAAATGCAGAACACGGAAACGTGAAGCCATCTCCCATGACTAAACTTCAACTTGTCAGGTGGATTGGATTGGCTCATTTCAGATTTTTTTGAGGATAGGTTCGGTTTCGTTCTTTTTGAGCTTGCTGCTTGCTGCGTCTATTCAGCCACTGATTAAAATTTCACTGAAGCATCATGATAGAAAATGTTTAATGGTCATCTAACTTTTCATCAAAAATTTTTGATGGAAGAATTCAACGATGAAACATGCGGAAAATAAAAAAAAAGCTGTTTAATGGAAACGCTTTCTATCGCATCGATTCGCTCTGGCATCATATAATGGACTTGACGGCACTACTGATTTATACGCAGTTCAGATGAGCACGACGACTACAAACTATATAATAGCTGTGTAAAAGCAAATCCAGTGGCGGACGTACGGCGGCTGTCCGCTGGGCGAACGGATTCGACCATCCGCTTTCGTACGTACGCCGGAATTCCGGCGGACGTCCGAAATCGGCCGCCGAGTTGAGGCCGAGTTCGGTTGTCCGTCGGACGTCAGTGGCCGTCTGGGTATGTACGCTTGTGAAATGTTTTTCTTGGTCTCTTGTTGGGCGTGCTTTTTCGTCTAGGCCGCAGCTTGTTGAACACTTTGCTTACCCAAGCTGCCTGTGGTGCGAAAACAGCGTTCCAAAGTTACGTGTTGCGTTTTAGCCAATCGAAGCTTCCATTTCAGTTTTGCCAGCCAATCCATTGTTACCAAGGCCCGAAATTTGCCGTTCCTTTCTGTTTTTCTTTTTGGTTGTATGCTATACTCTCGACGGCAGGTACTTTTTGGCTAGAGAGCACGAAAAACAAGCATTCTAACTAGGGGATACACTTCGCGTTCAATGTTTTGCCGGCTATGCGGCTGCCACATGAAATCAGCGTTCAGAGGTGCTTTAGATAGTAGATGCAAGTCACCTCGCATAAATAAAAAATATTTAAACTAGTCAGATGACAACCAAACTTGACAAGAAGCCTCCTTAATACATACGCAAACCAAAACAGCAAAAATTTATAAGCAGGTTGTTTTCATGAAAATTGATTTTCGCCCCGCATCCCTCCTTAACATATTCGCGACAGCCTTTGACATCAGCTTGGATCCTTTTATAAAACACGCAGCTTCTTATACTGAGGAACCACCTTGGTCCTTCCTTCGACATTAAGCAGACTAACTTAGCCCGCAGGGCGACTGGTATTCTTGAGATTGGCACCTGTGCTCACGCTCCACTGCGGGAACGCCCTAACTGTACTTTCCTCACCGAGCGTCGCGTCCTCGCGGAACAAGTCAATGATAAGCTAGCAGCCGTCTAATCCAGTTCTCTACGTGCCAGTTCTGGTCCAGAAGAATGGCTTCTTTCAATTTCGTGTTGTTTATCGCCCACTAATCTAGGTCACTCGTGAAGACATTCAAGGCGCGTTATTGTATTGGCGTTCCGGCTTCTGACAGGCACAAGTGGCAATCTCTGACCGCCCGAAGACCATCTTTGTGACTCCAACCGACTTATTTGAATTCAACGTCATGCCCACGGAGTGATAGACAGGAGCGACAACTGCGCTTTTGGGAAGGGCGAACTTTTGCTACATTCGAGAATGCTTGGTGGCGGATCCGATAGATGGCGATAGGATTTCTCACTTACTAGGGTGCACATCGTGCGCCCCCCCCCCCCCCGATGCAAATGGATTGCCACATAATCATCATCATCATCATGATCGACGCAGTTGAAGCGTCCCGCCGCCGAACTACCGCTGCAGCTGTCTGTGCTGCCGCTGCGTCAGTCATTTGTTTCTTGTCGCTGCACATGTGTATCGCCTGCATCGCCGCAGGAATATATCGCATTGTCTGCATCTTAAAGCTGCACTGATCTGTCGTCTGTTTCCTGCTTCATCGCTGGCATATATCTCTTTCAGTCGTGTTGCGCTCGCTTGCTTCAAGTTGTTATGGCTGTAGGAAGAATGAAAAGAAAATGTACAGGCCTGCTACTGGCTTTGTAGCTGAGGCACCTCCGCTGCCTCTTGCGGACAGAAGAGAAAATAAAAAAGAAAGAAAAAGAAGAGGGAAAGAAAGACGCGCGCCCGAACAACAGCCCTCGTCCATCACCGAAGCAGTGGCGGGTGCAATGACGGCCTACAACAGATAAAAATCGGTGGCTGGCTAGCCCCCGCCGCAAACGGCGTTGACCTACCGTCCCAGCCCCGTAGGGCCAGGAACAGCCACCCTTCATCGCCTCCTATCGCCCGCTTGCTTCATTCGCGTTTAGGAAGGAGCCAGTGCAATACGGCAGATTAACTGTATGACGCTTGCTTTATAAGGTTCACCTGCCGCATTCCACTGTGTGCCGTACCTTCCGTTTACTAATTATCTCTCTGCATGGTTTGTCATCTGCATGCCCGTAATGACTCGTTCTTAAGGGAATATGCAGACGACAAAGTAAAAACCACACTGGTGCAGCTTTAACCTAAAGTTTTATCTTACGAAAAGATACTGGTTGGCGTACGCGCAATGATGACAAAGATTCCACTCGTTCGTTTTGCGGAGAGCAGATGACGTGCAAAGCTACCACTCCGCCTGCTCCCTGCGTGCTGGATCCAACTCGGGGGCATTTTGTTTCGCTACACTGTCAAGAGGCGGCAAACCAATTTGTCTCTTTCTGCAAGGACGATAGGGCGAGGAGAAAAGCGTAACCAAAGCCGCGTCTGCGAGGAAAGGGGAGCGGAGGAAGAGAGTACCGTCCGAAACTGAGCGCTGGACGCGGGCTCGGCGTTCGTGTAGCAAAATTGGCCTACGCCGAATGCATTGCAGCGCGCCAGATTCGGTGCTCCTGTCTTATCTTACTCCGTGGTCGTGCCACTCGGCTCGCGCAACGCACCGGCGATATCTGAGCGTTGAATGGATAGGGTATTGTCCGGCTTCAAGTGGAAAACTTCCATTTATAACCTCTGCGACATCATCGTCTTCGCCGCTGACTTTGCGACGCATCTGGCCCGCCTCGAGACCATTCTGAAATGCTTCTTTTATATTTCTACTTCTTCTACTTTTACTTTTTACTTTTACTAGAAGTGTCACTTTAATGCGCGTCAAGTTGTTTTGGGATCATCTGATATCGAAAAATAGGGCGTTTCGGGGCCCGGTAAAATTTCATGTCATCGCAGATTTCCCGAAGTCAACGACTGCGAAAGAACTTCGAAATATTTATTTCGACAAGTTCGTGCTAAATTTCGAGTTCATTGCTGCGCCATTTACTTGACTGCCGAACGCTGTTTGGCTGCTTCTGGAGGGTCTTAGGACTGCGACAAAGCCTTCATTGCGAGCTCTTTCTACCTCCTCCCATACTACGCCATATGGACCTCAAAGCTCCCACCGACGTGCACAGATATGCCAGTGGTATACCTGCCTCCGCGCAGCGCTTAGATATCTTCCTCATTGCAACCCATATGGCTGTTCTGTTTATACGCTGGTTGATTTTTTTTTTTCGAGAATATGCATAGGGGGGGGGGGGGGGGGGGCTAGCTGACAAAAAGTTAAAAAAAAAAATGTCATCTTGAAAGCTATCTCTGCTAGTGACTTCATCATGGGACACAGTCATGGGGCACAAGCGCCACACAGTCGTGGCGTGACTCGAAGTCCTAATCTCCCTTCTACTCACAACTTCACGAGCTCATGTTCAACCGCCCTGATAAAAGCCGACATTTCTGCTGCTTCCCACCTTTCGTCCAGAGTCGACTATTTCTCCATGCTCTAGAAGCATTAAATTCCGATATACTCTAAGCAGAGCTGGTACAATATAATTGTTATTCGAAGTTGAGAGTAGCGCATATGGCAGCACTTGTGGAGAGTGTAGCCTGGCGAGGCGAAACGACATGTAAAAAGATGTAGCACTATTCATATTGTAATTCTTCCTCCCTCTGTAAGGCCAGAAGGCGCTGCTGGCAATGTTATAAATAAATAAAATAGACGTATGCATAATCATGGAGCAACGTGGCACGCTGCAAAGCTCGCCGGGAGGGCTGCCGGTGCGTAGTATCTTGGCACAAGGCAACATTTGTACCCAGAACAGTGCTTACGCTGACAGCGCGAATTAGCTCAGGAACGAGCTAGGATAAAAGATAATGCCCTAGAAGGGGATTTCAGCGAATCAGGCACTGTGCTTAGTCTGCACTGAAGTGTGGAGGAAGAATCGAGGAAAGGGGGCAGGAGGCAATCGGGTGGCAGCTTGCGGAACCCACAAAAGCACCCCGCGGAAGCCAGTTTCGGAACCCCTGCCCAACTGTAACGATGGTATGCCTGTAATTGTTACAGTCTGTAACGTTGATGCATTGAACGATTTTTAAATACGCTTCTCGACACCGAAGATTTGAAGCTGCACTTGATCAATGAACCCACGATCACGCGCTCACTCGAGGAGCAAGTAGTCTGGAATTATTCTGGAGTCCCTCTTGGGGGGGGGGGGGGGGGGGGGGGGTACGCGCCTTTCGTTTTGGCCAGCTTTTTTTTAGTCAAAATATACGTACGAAGTTCCGATATCTTTCCTCCGCAGCGCGCTTTGTGCGCGCATGCCTTTGGGGCTTTCTTTTCTAGCATAGGTTTTGTCTGTGACGTCATTATTTGTATTGTATTTACTGATCTAGTTTGCACATCATTGAAACAGAAGCTGCCATGAGCCCGTTTGATCTTTTGACGAGAGGTGTCAGCCTTAAACGCTTTCAGTATTCTGAGATTCGGCTTTGAGAACTCTTCTGTAGAGGATGTGCTAAGTACACATCTACTATTATTACATTAATGACTTCGATGAACATGCTCGTTTATCTTTCGCAAAGACTTCTATTCCCCTCGGACTTTGAAATTTTCACAAAAATGCAGATATGTATTTTAATATCGTGGTCATGTCGAAAATTATCAACAGCGATACTATCGAAGCCGCGCAATCAGCGAAGGCAAAATGCTTGATTCTGCTGATCTGGAAAGTAGCGATTTATCACTTCATCTGTCAAAGTTTGTTTAGACCACGTGCGGCTGTTTTCTAAAATAGAGTGCTTGTGAATTCTCAGACAAACGTTAACAAATGCTAATGCCTTTTTGAGCACTCCCAATCGAACAAAGTACACATTTCACACTGAATTGTCTAAGCCAAAATCTACAATATAAGCTTTATCCGCTAGTGAAACTTAACAGAAAGTCATGATGGTTACTTATCCTGCGTTTCAATTGAGCTAATATCAGTTCGTGTCAAACCCGGGCCTAAACTTGGGCCTACAGGCTACATTATTCCTGTACTAATTCCTTCTGGATCTAATCGGCATTCGGTCGGGCATAAGATTTAGTCATGGGCGCTTGTCGGCTACTGCCTTACCTGGTACGTGGCCTACCATAGGTCGCTAATTGGGCGAGTAACTATGGTCGAACAGGCGGCATTTATTTGGGGCACGTGCTTGACCCTTAAGCGTTGGCCGACTTCCTACCAACCTGATATCTGACCCACACCGCGGACAATCATTTGGCCGAGCACCCTTTACAGGCCAGCTGGGCTGCCGACAAAAATACCGTACTCTGCCGTTGATCGGCTTCCGACCAATTCGCTTGGGTGGTCGGGCTCGAATCACAAATAATGAGGTGGTGCGTCGTGTCGCCCGCGAAATTCTGCATAATGCACCGGAGATTCTATTTATCCACCCATTTGGGACACCATTTCCGATTACAATGGGGAAGTACATCTTCCCCATGATAGCATTAGCGAAATGCTTTGTAAACTTCCTGTTTAAGACAAATCTCTCACCATGCAATTATGCCTTTTGCGACGCGTACACCTAAATACTCGTCTCACTCCTACTCGCTCTATCCTCTAGCGTATATTCCGGCCTGCCCCAATTCTCCAGGATTTTGAAACAAGGGTTTTTCTCCGGTCCCATTGCCAATTAGTCCCTTCATTTTCTATACCCTTCTCTCCCAAATCTACGGGCTTGGCTAACCTTGCATTAGCTAGCGCACCAGTAACCTTTAGTGGCCCTGACCCGCGACATTTTCAGCGCTGAATAATGCCTTTAAATAAAGACTTTCAGTGTTCCTTATTCACTTAACACTTGAAAACCACCAATTCATGCTACACGCCCGCCAGCCAAAATCATGTCACTCATTATACCAATTGGATAACTAGTAAACGCTAGATAGCATCATTTTCAGCGAAAATTCTCGCACGTACAATGATGAAACCCGAAAAATTTATGCACATGTTCATGTGCTGTGTTTTTGCCAAACCTTCCAAATAAAAGAAAGAGTGCCTGTAACCTCAGGGATGTTGCTATGTAGCCGGCTGCCAAGACAAATAAAATACAAATCCCGTGCCCGAACTAAATGTGACCTAACGGGCTTAACTCAATATGAACTGAATAATGATTCGTACCTCATACCACTTTCCTTTAAACACTGCAGGATATACGCATTTCGTCTGCCCCTGCATTCCAGCACCGCACAAGCTTGCACAGGTTGGCCTGAGTATCGTGTCCTCCTCGCAAAAAAAAAAGCTGTAGGTTCGATGTCTAGCCTTAACCAAAACTCTGGATAATTTTCACTCGGCAAAATGTAGTTCCTCAAAAGGTAAACTATTTATGGCATGAGATGGCTTTTACCGGCACTCCACATAGGTTGTAATCATCTCCAATTGTGGCATTGTGTTTCACGTGAGCATCGTATAATGCTTGAAATTGCTGCGCGATGTCACTTGACGCCGTGACAAAATCTGGTCGGCCAATGAGGACGCCGAGCGCCGAGGGTATTACGCAAGGGTTCTTCCACAAAGGGAACCTAAAAACTGTCGTTGAAAATTACATTTGAAGAGGCGAAAAAAAAGTACCAGTAGTCTACTGGTATATTTCTAGCTGCTAAGGAGGGCTAGGACAGGATGTGTTTACAGAATTTATAGCCGGACACTTCACGTTCAGTTGCTATTAATATCAAAGTAAATGTCCGCCTATACAAGCGTAACAATAATAACAGTGAAGAAATGTCATAATAGATTGGAAGAGAGCATAGGCCGGTTAAAGAGAACTCTTCAAGAGTGATAGCCGAGTTTGAAGATGAAATGGACATGGACAGAGCATATAATGTAATCGGTTCAAAACGCAGCGCTTTAAAAACATGGCCCCTGTCATGCAGACAGAGCACAAAGGGTTACGTATACACCAGTGAGCCGGTGTGCAACAGTGAATAGGCAAGGAAGATGGCATGATGCTAGCTCCGAGCAGTTAATGAGTGTTTCTTTATGGCGATCTTGACCGCTGCTCCCACAAAAATTAGCCGTCATAAAAATTTACGAATGCGTCACTAACGATGCACTTTCTGGCTGTTGAAAGAATGCGCACTACAACCACTAAATACGCTCTTAGAGAAGTGTATGAAGGAAATATAAAGCCCCGCCGGGGTGGTGCAGGGGTTACGGCGCTCGACTACTGTTCCCAAGGATGCGGGATCGAATCCCGGCCTCGGCGGCCACTTTTTGATACAAGCAAGGCTCCCGTGTGCTGTGCGATGTCAGTGCATGTTAAAGAACCCCAGGTGGTCCAAACTTCCGGACTCCTCTACTACGGCGTTTCTCATAGCCTGAGCCGTTTTGGGACGTTAAACCCCACAAACCAAACCAAACCGAAGGCAACAAAGAAAAAACCTTGCGGCCACAATCTCATTTGCTGCTCGCTTTCGCGCTTTCGCACTGGGTAAGCTTCGGCAACGGGCCACTCAGCCTCCTCCTTGAGGCATTGTCTCGGGAGCTTGTCTCGGGAGCTTGTCTGGCACGGGTAGGATGTCTGTTTTCAGTGAGGTGGCGTATGTATGCGGTATATTTATTTAGTTTAAATGAAGGAGCGGCGCAGATAGAATTTCATGAATACTATTCGATGTTCACTTCTCAGAGCGAGTGTGTTTTGCAGTTAGAAGTTGATTAAGACGACATTGTTTACTGCACAGCTCGACCGTGTATTGCGGTTTTACACGAGGCCTTCTAGGCTCCGATGATAGCACAGCGCTCTCGTGTCGATAAGGACGACGATGTTTGCTGCCCACCACGAAATGAAGGCGACGATGTCTGCTGGGCAGCGCGAGAGGAAACAATATGCCTCGCACTAGTACTTGGTGCCATCTGTGGAACGCATTGGGAACTAGGTGCACGACGAAGAATAACGAGAAACTCGCGAATGAGCACAGTAGTACAATCGCTGAGTTCTCTACCTCCCACTTTCCTCCCATTCTCGGTCATGCACCGCGAAGATTCCCTTGCTTTTTCTGCCTTGTCTTCTGTTCGCAGCTTCGGCGAAGCAATACGATCGGCCAGGCATTCTGCAGGCATAGGCTAAAAGCGTGTTCCGCCTGGCCCCGGATAACAACACCAGCAGCGCCTTCTTCGCGCACGCCTACAAGGTCGAGTGACGAAAAAGAAAACGATGCAGCAGCGGTCGTCGGAAGAGAAGCCTGCCTTTCACGCGAAGGGTTTTCGCAAGATAAACACCGAAGATGACGTGCGCGGAATGGCAACTCGGCGATGCGTCAGCGCGCTCTGAGATTCTGGCTATCTCTCCATAGGCATTTGCCCTTTATACATCTGCTTTTGCTTGGGTGGTTTTGTTCAGCCCAACGGGAAGGCATTTTTTACCATGAAGGAATGCTGTGAATCCAATAAAAAGTGGCGGAACTCGGAGCAGGTGCGAAGGGCAAAATGTCACCGTAACTGGGCGCTCGTCCACTGTGTATGTATGACAGGGGGTAGAAAATCTTGGTTTTGCATTGCGATGTGAAATGGACATTTCCCGATAGGAAGCAGGAAAGATATGAAGAAACTAGATCGAGTCGCTATTTCTCGAAGTTAGGCTTTTATGGGAAGAAAAAAAAATCTCTTACCGGGTTCTTTTCGGCTCTGTGCTGAAATGCCAACCTCAAATCTTATTACCTGACTCGCGTCTATTTCATGACTGGCTCTTGGTACGTATTGTAAGGTAGAATTCACGTCCCGCATAAGCACTGCATAAGAAAAAATACAACTTCCTCTAAAACCAAGCGCTGTGTAGCGGGGTTGTTTTAATTTCTAGTTCTCATCAATAGGAGAAAAGGGATGTATTTCTTTTGTACCGCGAAAGTCATTGATACAGAAGTAAAATAAAATAAAAAACGTCTTTTGGATACGAACCCACGACCTCCATACCCCATACGGTGCTCTACCAGCAGAGCTGTGGCAGTGGCTCTCTCTGCTTGCACATTCGAGCCTTGTCAACGACGCAGCTTCCTTCGTGTGCCACGTAAGAACATCAGGGAACGGAAAAGATGGCAGTTGGACCATAACCCTTTTCTTCCTTACTACATCAATTATTTAAGAACTGAGACCTTTGACAGCTGCTCGGAAAGTAGGACGTCATATGAAGGCTCGTTATAGCATCCTTATTCAGATAACCAGAACCAATCCCTTAAGCTACGAGTAATCTAGCGAACGGCGCGCATCAAACGGCACGGTGCGTTAACTTCCTTGGGGCGTGACTATACTGCAGTATATAAGCGAATATTCACCGCTTATAAACAGTTAAAATAACTATGACGTGGCAGCAAATAAGCTCTTACAAGTTGGTGTGGAGAAAAAAAAAAGGAGGAAGTTTAAGCTTTCGCGTTAGGACTAGCATCGATAGCGCCTTTAACACCCCCTTTTCATTACGACAATGTTTTCTAATTTAAAGACTGTACATACTCTGGCAAAATGTTCTTAAGCATATTTGGATTTAGGGGAAACAAATTTTCAGTATCTGTCTCACATGTTCGTGGAAACCTACACTTACAACGAACGGCACGCAATTGCAGGTATACATATATCATCGTTTCTAATGCAAACTATAGCTTCAGGCTTAGCAATTAGATGGGTGCTAGATGGGAACCTATGTAGCGTAGCACCGCCCTGAACGCTGTACAGAGAACGATTGCGTGAGTGTTTTGGATTCAAATTCACTTGCGTTTATGACAGTTTTTACTCAAATTGGGGCTACGACGACAGTGACGCCTGTTGGACCGAACGACCTGTATACGCTTCACGTAAAATAAAACAGACAGAGGAATTGTTCCTTTTCGAACGCGCCTTCCTTTCTATAAAATAATAAAAAAGTTCTAATAAAGGCATGCCAAATGCCACCCAGCTGCTACAAGGAAAAAGAAGCTAAATACGTGCGTACACCTTTTACGGCATGAACGGAGGCAGCGCTCGAACTGATCCGGAAAGCATTCGCTTTGGAACAAAATTATGTTGTGGACTCCCTCCTGATTGGCCCAGGTCTTTCGTAGATTTCACAGGGCTCCAAACAGCGTGTATGGCGAAATATGATGCTAACCAACTAAATCTACCATTCAAGAGCGGGATTCTTGTGAAGCCTTCCACTTCACTGCCTTTTGATATTGAATTAGTCGATATCTGCATACCAATTTTATTCTGGCGCGAAGTTGCCTCCTAAATAACGAAATATATACTCACACAAGACAGGCTGGTCGATTTAGTGCTTTCGTCATGTGCGTTATGCTGTGTGTCACAAATAATTGTTTGGTCTGGTTTGCTTTGTGGGGTTCAACGTCCCAAAGCGACTCAGGCTATGAGAGACGCCGTAGTGGAGGACGCCGGAAATTTCGACCACCTGGGGTTCCTTAACTTCCACTGACATCGCACAGCACACGGGCGCCTTGCTTTTCGCTTCCAGCGAAAAGGGGCCACCGAGGCCGGGATTCGATCCCGCATCCTTGGGCACAGTAGTCCAGCGCCGTAACCACTGCACCAAGGCAGTCTGATTTGTTACAGTATTCGTATGGCCTGAGGTGTAGTCATTATTGATTTAAACAGCGCGAACACGAAGACAAAGGACAAGACAACTATGCCTAGGCACTTTATGCAAGGTTACGGCGCTCGACTACTGTTCCCAAGGATGCGGGATCGAATCCCGACCTCGGTGGCCGCTTTTCGATGGAGGCGAAAAGCAAGGCGCCCGTGTGCTGTGCGATGTCAGTGCACGTTAAAGAACCCCAGGTGGTCGAAATTTCCGGAGTCTTCCACTACGGCGTCTCTCATAGCCTGAGTCGCTTTGGGACGTTAAACCGCGCAAACCAAACCAAACCAAAAAACATACCTGAAGAAAACGAAACAATCACGTCAAACAACCCCTGGGTTCACCTGCTGCACAAAAGTCACTCAAAAAAGACACCTCTTTGCTTGAAAGAGCAAGAGAAGACTTGCTGACACACTTATTAATAATGAATAATTATAACTAATTATTAATAATAATATTATTATATTATATAATAATAATAATAAGTTAATATATTAATTATTTGTTATTAAAATAATAATGAATAAGTACCAACTCGCCCAACAAAGTATCTTGGTGGGTGCAGTATTCGCGTTTCAAAATTTGCAAATGTTAACAATTTATAGGCTAACATTTTCTTTCTTTGCTTTAAGAGCAAACCGTGAATACAAGTTTTATATTCTTCATAAACGGCTGCCTAAAACGACTGTCGACTTCTGTATCACTTCTCCGTGGACACCTGCACTGCGGCATACAGGAAGAGAAGGTGGGAGGGAAAGCGAAAAGAGTGAAAGGGGTGCGGCAGTGGAGTGTTGCGGTTTAACATGCACTGTCATTACACAGCGCACGGATGCCTCTCCATTCGCCTCCATCAACGTGCAGACTAGGCCACGGGACTCTTAACATCTCTTAAGTGGTTTCAGTAGTCCATAAGACACGCCGCCCTTTTTCGAAATTTCGTTGTATACTTACGCATAGGTAATGCAACTAGCATAATCAGTGGACTGCTGAAAGTTGGCGTTGATCCCACTATCTACAGCTGCATATCATATGTACGCTCATTTTCTTTTTTACTGGTGGCAGTTGCTTGGCATCTAGAATTTTTTCTTATGCCGCGTCTCCTTCGTGCAAATCTTGTGCATATGGGATACCATTGGCGCTTATCACGCATGCTTGCAAACAGCTACAGATGCGGAGTTTAGCCGGAAACATTCCTGCTGGTGAGCCTAGCTAGTACCCGGGGGGGGGGGGGGGGGGGGGGCAGTGCAATGCATTGCTGAGTGTTTTCATGCGAGGTTTGAAAACTTTTCCTTCACTGGTATCCGCTTTTGGTATCGGAAATCACTGTGAATACAGATGTCAAGGCGAGCTTCTTAATTTGTAAACAAATAATACACCTTCTTTGGTTCAACAATAAGCACCGGGATAGCATAATTTTTGTACCAACTCGGAGAGGGAACCTGCACTCACTCAAGAAAATACCAGGAAAAGCACTGATGTTTCAGTAGTTTTACAGGTTGCTTTCCTGTACAACTGTTCCCCCAGACTAGTACCTCGTCATACAACGCGCAAATCATGCATTGATATCTTTCTTTTCGAACAATTTAGAAACCTTTCGCTTCTGAAGCGTTCGTGGCATCGGAAGTCAGACAATATTGACCGCACTGGGCTCTCATAGAGACAGTTTTTGAACAGCTGTGACACAACGTTCATTGCAGCCTACTTCTTAATTTCTTTCTTTAGCGGCCAAGCAGATTCAAAGGTTTTCGTAATTTGCCATGAGAATATTCGTAAATTATTTTTAAACACGCAAATTGTCTTGCCAGCAAATAAATCTTTTTCAAGTGTATGTCGAAGATACAAGCAACTGTGCACGGCAGCGAACCAACGAATTGTACCTACGGCTTAGAAAGTATTTGTGCAAATTGATACGAGTACCAGTGCTCGAGATTGCAGCTAAAATACCCGCTAATGAGATAATTGCTGGTGGAAAAACGCAGTATATTATAACGAATTCAAACAAACATTGTAGTGCAGTGGTTAGGATCCTCCAATGTGTGTGCCCAAGGATGCGGGATCGAATCCCGACCGTCGGCGGCCGCTTTTCGATGGAGGCGAAAAGCAAGGCGCCCGTGTGCTGTGCGATTTCAGTGCACGTTCAAGAACCCCAGGTGGTCGAAATTTCCGGAGTCCTCCACTACGGCGTCTCTCATTGCATGAATCGCCTTGCGACGTTAACAACACAAACCAAACCGTGAGAAACAACCCCGAATGAAGTACACCAACGTTTTAAGGTAGTCATTTTTATTTTTTTTTATTAGAGAGGTGCTAGCGGAGTGTGCGGCACCGGCAGGTAGTCCAATGCAATCCGGCGCTATTTGGAAAATGAAGAAACCCAGTTCTGAGGGCTGCTTTCCTGAAGATTATATAATAAACGCCAATAGCGTGGATGACGCGCAGAGAGACGTGATTAGCTGTTTAAATCGTATGCCGGTAATTCATGAATGTCTAGATCAGGTAGATTTTTTTTTAGACTTTCTGGCAGTGACAATGGAATGATCTACGTAATGAAAAGGGATACATTTAACTGCGAGATGTCACACTGGCTAAAATTTTTCAGGCAAATAAAACGTGAGTAGGGGAGCCTTTATTTGGCAAGCCCAAGTGGATCTAGCGGCATAGGATGAACTTGCAGCGAAGCGTCAGGCGAGAGCGGACAACTTCATCTTGGGTGCACCAGCACGTGGTGCATGACAGTTTTTGTAACGATCAAGATTAGCACACTACACGTGTTATAGTGGTACACTGCATATAAATTTCCAAATTTTCATAATCTAACGCTACGGAAGCAGCTAATGGCATATTATGCCTTAATGCAGGGCAGAATGCCTTCATTTGCAATCGCTGTAAAACGGGCTGAATAAGAACTTACGATATGTTAAGTCCGTGCTAAGATGTTATCATGCTCCGAGTTAACATGTTATTGTGATAATATTAAAGAGACGCAAACTCTACTTGATACATAAAGAGAAATTTGATCATAACTATAAAAATAAATTACAAACGTTTTATTTTTGACGTTCACAAAATTTAATCACGTTTTCTACCAATATTGATTGCTCAAACATCAGACTGCAGGGCGCAAACATCGGCGTTATTGTTGATCTGCTGATAAATAACACAATAGACAGCGAATACGAATGTTACAAGTAATGATTAAAATAATAATTTTCAATTTTTTTACATCAGAAAACGGGTGATTAAGAAAAGTGCCCTGTGGCGCAACTGAATATACGGAGTCCAGGAATAAGCGGTATTATGGCACCCATAAATGGCTCAGAGTTAGGAAAACGAAAACAAATTCAGTGGCAGACATTAGGATCAACATTATTATATTAAAGCTTTAAATATTGCAGTTTGTAGGGAATATTTAATATCCCTCAAGTACATAAGCTGGCATTAAGACGAATCATATTGTTCAGAATAGGATAAGTAGGATCATTGACCTCACAGGAGCTATGTTAAAGAAAGTCGGGCTGATTTTTATTCAAGAAATTACTAGTCATCAACAAATTTACTGTACGGAAGTGTTTGACCTGTACAATCATTTAGAGCATGCGTAAGCGGGCTATAAAGGGTGGTTGTCGCTCGTTGATGGTTAAGATGAACTTTCTTTAAGCGATAGTTTATACAGGTCCCTTGGAAGAAAACCCCCTGGCGTCATAGCAGTAGTAGTTGAAAACACTTGGCTGTAGGCAAGTCGGTAAAAATTTAAATAAATCCTAGAACATTACAGGACAAGGCCGAGAAGAGAAGACTATAAGGCCGCCCTGTGTTGTCTTCTGCCTCCGTGCTGTCATATCCGCGATTTTGTTTTACAATATAGTAGTAGCAATACAATGTAGTAGATACTTGTCTACACCGCGTGTCCAAAACAATTGGCGGCTGCGTAAAAAAACCGCATCATGGTAATTTTTGGTTTTGGTGGATGATGATTTCGTGATGTACGATAGGCAATGACGAGTAACGAAATTATTGTAATTGAATAAATGATGTAATAAATAAATGCAAATTTGGAAGAAAGGAATGTAGAGGTGTCAAGATGATCAGATTGAGATCCAATGCTTGCTCATGTGAATTCAGGAAGTTTATAATGTGCATTTGATCTATTATTTGATTGCAATAATTTGAAAAGAAAGTTTTGGATAAAGGATATGCAAGCGTGTCAAAGTGCTCAGAATTGAAAAGCAATATTGATGATGGTAGTTAGGAAAATTTAGTGCGTAATAATTAATTACTTGAAATAATTGTAGAATATTAAAAAATGCATTGATAGTTGTCCAGCTGCTCAGTGTTTGCTGAAGCTAAGCATCTGTGCATAAATATATTGTGGCATAAACCTATTGAAGCATGAAGAACCTGCTGTCATTTCCTGTACGCCGGTAGCGAGTATGTATCACCTAGAAGTAATCCAGTGGTTAGGAAAATCTACCACTATTTACTAATTGCACTCAGTACTCAACACAGTAAAAATAAAAGAATTTAACAGGCGGCGCAAAACTATCGCTTACCGCGCGAAGATGGCCGGAGTGGTTAAAGCGAAGCCTTCTTCTTGGTAGGCATCGACGTTGCCCGTTTGTCGTAAACAAGTGGGAACAACATTATAAGAGCCCTCTTGTTGACTTCAATAATTTAATTGCGTAGGGGAAAAGTCTAGACTTGTTTCCGGTCCAGCTACCGCCTCAAAGCTATCCTGTCTGGCGTGCTCTGGTTTTTGCAAGCAGGTAATGAACGCTGAGAAAAGGGGGCCCCAAAAGCTCGCGTCTGCACCAGAACTAGTCCAAACACCGCACCGAAGACTCCATGAGGCTTACTGTCATCGTGTCTGTCGTCGTAACCTGGTTCCCTTTCAAACAGAGGCAAGTTTCGCATCCCACGAAGGCGGGTTATGATAGTTCACGTTTGAACTAGGTAAAACAAAGGAGAGTGCGCCCGAATGGAGGAAAAAGGCTGCTGAGTAGCTTAGCATTTTTTACGTGTTGATGAAATGTGACAAACGAGAAGTAAAATGACGCGTTCCAGCCGTGGAGATAGCTATTTCTTTTCGTTAAGCACCTGACCCACAGCTGGCGCCGCTAAAAAAGACCATATAGAAGGTAGAGAAGGAGTTGGAATATTTTATCAAAAAAAAGAAAAAAAACAGTGATAAGGAGGCATCTAAATAAAAATCAGGAACGCAACGTACATGCGCATAAAATGGAATAAATGAAGGCTTTCCCCATGTGCGCTGTCCGAGTTCTGGAAAGACGGAAATGAATAACAGCAGCACAGGTGTCACCGATCCACTTGTCTTGATCGTCTGCCCGACGAGGTGCTCCTGTGTCTAAAGGAAGCTATAGATTGGAATATGATAGAAAAATAGCGCTTGGATTGGCAAAGAGAAAATAATATACTAAATCTATAGTAAACTCTTTCCATCAGCTGCCAAATGAAGGACATGCGCTCACAAATCCAGCCAAGCTGGCCAGTGGGAAATAACGGACTTAGGACAGTGTGCTGAATAAAAGGGCATCTCGTTGTCGCTTGCCTAGGACACAAGGACACTGCTTACGGCGCTCGATTCCTGAAACCAAGGACGCATGGCTAAATTACGTCCTTGGCTGTCTCTTTTCGATGCAGGCGAAGAAGAAGGTGGCCGCCCAGGCAGCATTGGCCGACTGCCGACCTATGGCCGGTCATCGGCAGCTGGTCGGCAGCCGACCTGCCGGCATTCGGTGCTCGGTCGAATGATGGCCCATGGTTGGCCATGTACCAGGTAGGACGGAAGTCGGCCATCAACCAAGGCCCAAGCTCAGGCACCCGACTGAACGCCGACCAATTCGGCCACGGTAGCTCGGCCAATGGGTGGCCCATGGCCGGCCATTTATTAGGTAGGGCAGACGTCGGCCAGCATCCATGGCCCGAGCTTGTAACCCCGACTGAACGCCGACCTGTTGGCAACGGTTGCTCGGGCATTTGGCTGCCCATAGTCGGCCGCGTGCCATGTTGGCCAGGAAGCCGGCTAGCACTCACGACCCAATATGCCTGTAGTGGACGCCGATTACCTCCCTGGATCTACTTAACATCTTGTACAAATCCAGTTGTCAGTGAGAACGCGCATACAAAACAAAACCGCGTGGTCATAGCACGATCATGTGACATTAAATTAGTGATTAGAAGACAGCTTTTTCATTGCCGAGAAAGAAAACGTTGCCGCAAGTTGATCGAATAAATGACCGTTTTCTGCGCGCAGGAACTAAGCGCAGCATCGTATGTTTACCTGGGGAAAGGACCGAATACGATGTGTGCACTTTCTAGATGCAATCCCTGAAAAATGAAAAGTCGGAAGACTGTCGAGTTTGCCATTTTAGTTTCACACGGTGGTAAAAAAAGAAAAAATGGCAGCTTTTCGCTTAGACTGCGAGCATGGCAAGCCCCCCTATTGCAGCAGTACAGAAAATGTGCGGATTCCGTACGTTTTTCGCATCACACTTACAGAAAACAAGCGGATTTCATACGTTCGTTACGGAAGTCCTTGCGGAACTTACGGATTTCATGCTGCGGATGCGGATGGTCGTGTGCGGAGAGCATATACGTCATGCGATTGATACGGATGTCCTAATAGAGTGTACGGAGCATGTACGGCGATTGCGGACGGATGTGTGCGGAGCATACGGATTCCTCACTGACATGATGCGGTAACTACGGAGTGCGTACGGTTGATGCGGATACTCCGTTCCGCGTAAGCGGAAACCTCTCTGTACAGGCCGGCAAATGCGGAAGAAACGGACTTCACCACAGCTACTCGCTTGAGCCACGTGTCCCGAATGCAGTCGTTGCAAATAATTAATGAGGCTGTTTCGCTCACTTTTTATACATTTATTGAGAGAATCATACGTATATGTATAAGCCATGTAAAGACTATGGCTCGCGGTGACAATTAAGACGCACCAAAAAATGGCTCGCGCGGCGGTAATAGCAGTTGCAGACGCACTGCAGTCGATCGGTAGCATGAACGATCGCCACGCCTTAGCCGCTATCACTTTGCATGTTATCAGCGTTCATTGAATGCACGGATATGTACCGAAAACAACCGCGAACTTCGGAAAAAAAATAGCACGGTCCTATTCATTCTTCTCCGCAATCCGTTCGCGGGTGATTGTGTCATTGCCGATCTTTGCTTAGAAGCGTTTTTTTTGGTGACGCTGCGCAATTGTGATGAGTTGCTTGAGCCTGAAAAGCTGAGTGACCGAAGGGATTTGAAAACAGTGCTACATGTGTTTTAATAGAGGTTCACAAGAATATCGGCATGCATGTGAGCCTTCTGAAAGGGTTCATCTTCTGCAGTTTAATTTCATTTATTTTCCCCTGAGGGCATTACATAAGGGGGGAGAAAACTTAATATGCAATGCGAACAAGAACGGGAAAACATTGGAACAACAAGAAAACATAAACGAGAGAAATAGTGCATGGCCGGGTTAAACAGAACAATATGAAAAGTAAAAATAACAACATACCATAAGTAAATGATGCCGAAACTGTTATATAAATCTATGTTATATGCATGAAGTATTAAACACGCGAAAAAAGGCAAGACAATGTAAGCGCTGTCTCCTGCCCCCCCCCCCCCCCCCCCCGCGCGCCCACAATTCCGCCGACGTCACCATCAATGCCTTCACAAAAGTTGGTCGTTCAGTTTTACCCTGAATGATTTACAATCAGTACATGATACGATGGTGTTTGGCAGGGCGTTCCACATATTGCGTCTGGAAAAATGAAGAATTTAGTGCTAATAACGTGCAACAGTTAATACGTGCAATGCTATGATTTGGTAGCAACTTTACTGGATTAAGTGAGTGATGAGCATTTTGCATTTTGGAGGTGCTAAAATTCTTCAAAAACAAAGTCAATCTTGTTTTAAACAATACTCTGATGCCCCCAGGTTCTTTAGCTTTTGCAAGTCAATTCACAGTTTCATCTCACGCTCATAAGTTTTTGAAAAGTTCGTTTGAAGGCAGGTTGTCTCACACCAATACAGTCAGAATGGCTCTGGATATTATCACAAAACACAAGCCCGGCTACATAAAACAGGAATCTAACTTTCTTAAGTGAAGGGGGTTCTGAACACATACAGAGCATGAACAAACAGCAACTTTAACGATAGATGAAATGCAACTTGAAGCAAATTTTGATCGCAAAGCTGGCTTGGCTGCTATTCAGTTGTGAAGCCCTGCGAAAGCCGTCCACATATTCATGCGCCAGGGGTTCTTCAAACAGACGTACACATTCTACCTGTGGCACAACTTGATGCTAAGGTGCTGCATGACTTTCTTTGGAAGCTTATTATTGACCTGGAGGCATCTGCTTTTTGAATTAGAGCATTGATATCAGACAATAACTTCATAAATAGGAAAGCTATGTGAATCTTTGCTTAGCCTGCAAGGCAATAGCATTGTGTACCAGCATCCTGCCAATCCCTCACGCCCCCTATTTCTTCTAGTAGACCTAATTTACTTGCTTAAGTGTAGTTTTGTTTAGCTAAGTGTATAAGCTTCATTTTGCAGGCACTACTTCAAAATATCTATGGCATATTTATTGCTGGGTACAAGTAAAGAGAAAGCAGCAGCTGGTATTTAGCCACAGTTAGAAGCCCCCTGTACCCTGTAGAGTATAATGACAATGTTATTTACAACATGCTCAAGAAAACAGTATCCAGCTTGAACTTTAGAGTAGTTAAATGCACCTTAATACAAAACAGCAAGACACTGAAAATATTCTGTTAGCAGCTAGCAGCAAAGTTTTGCCATCACTGCACTCCCACGTTTATTAACAGTAGCTGCGTCTTAAAAATTGTGGGCCATACTGAGTGACATTTCATCATTATCTAGTCAGAGTGCACTGTACAAAGCATATGCTCACTATGATGGCTCAGTGCTTACGGGGCTTGATATAAACCCAAAGACGAATGCAATCCTAGCCACAGTGGTTGCTTTTCAATGGAGGTGAAAAGCATGGTGCCTGTCTACTGTACAATTCCACTGCACATTTAAAAAAAAAAACGCAGATGATTGAAATTGCCATAACCATCAAGAGGGTTTCTAGTTGGGCTAGTTGGTGACTGACATGTTCAAACATTGTTGTGCTTAAGAACAACTGACGTAACGAATGATGTGAAACACGAAAGTGCAAACTATCAACTGAAATTTTATTGCGATGAACATACATATATAGCATTACACATAACAACATCACAAAAATCGACAAGTCAGCAAAGTAGCTATTGTCTCAAGAGTGAATGTGATAACTCCTTCACACAAAAAAAAAGAAAAAAAAACCATTTGTCTCCTTTTCTTTATTTTCCCAAGAATTCCCTTTCTTCTTTTGATAGAGGGACCGAAGGGTCGCTTACACATGTCCCATTCCCGGATTCGATACAGTGGGCCTCCCACAGTTCCCTTGTTAGCTTGTCTTTAGATTTCAGAAGAACTGCCATCTCATTGAAAAATGGTGCACAATCTTTGCATCTAGCGCAGTGTGGAACCAGATTTCCAGATACACTAATTTGGTTACAGTTGTACCTGTGCTGTCTGAGCCTTTCGTTAAGGCATCTTCCCGTTTGCCCCACATATGCACGACCGCATGAGAGCGTGCATATTTTTTTTTTTGTGAAGGAGATATCACGTTCACCCTTGAGACGATAGCTACTTTGCTGACTTGTCGATTTTTGTGATGTTGGTATGTGTAATGCTATATATGTGTGTTCATCGCAATAAAATTTCAGTTGATAGTTTGCGTTCTTGTCTTTCGTGTCGTTCTTTACGTCAGTGTTTCTTAAGAGCAACGATGTTTGAACATTGCCATAACCCATCATGGCAGCATCTCTCATAGACTAAGTCACTTTGGGATGTTAAACCCTATAAGCCAAACTGAGAGTACAAGCAAAGTATTAAATCTTAATCCCGCTCAATAAGGTTTGGCAAATCACATACATATATGCTGTGTCATCAGCTGGAAATTCAATGAGAAGGCATGATGCTGCAATATCATTCAATTTCAATATTGATAGAGCAGTCAGAAGAGACAAAAAGCACTCAGTAATGTGCCTTCGCAGCCTGTGTGTACTACCAATGCAAACCAGTTTCTTACAAAGAAAAATAGTACTAGTACCATCAAAATGATGGCCTCTGCTGACAGGCTAGGTGTGCAGTTGGCATGACCAAGAAGACATGCTCCATCAATATGTGTGTAGCTGTAGCAGTCAGTGGATTAGCCAGCATGGCATTAATGAGGTCTTTCACTTATCTCTCAAAGGAATGAAGTGTTGAGCTACAGCTGTTGTAGCATTACCAGCTTCTCCACCACCTTATTTGGCACCCATTTTGCACCAGTTATCATTTTAATGAGCCTGCCACTCCCATTCTCAAAAACAAAAACACTATGTCCCCACAGATATCCAAAGTTTCTAATAGCTGTTACGAGGTGAAGCAATTGATGCAGATTGAATATCATCATTTGCCGGTTATAGAGTCTTCATCCAACAAACTCCTGTAGCAAGTGACCTGCACCACAGAAATGAACAAATAAAGCATGTATTAGCACTGGCAAAACATTCTGTGCAATAAGCAAAGCAATTGCAAATGCAGGAAAGTTGGGTTTGTTTAGCCTGTTGTGATAGGATCTGCTGTATTTGACTGGGTGCCCATTTTATTTTCCTGGGGAATATTATTCATTTTAGCTATATGCTAAAATATGACTATAAAGCATACATCGGCATCTTCATGCACAATCTCGCACATGAATTCTGGTTAGTTCAATTGTCCGACAAATATCAAATTTGATACTCTGCATGGCTTAACAAATTTTTTATCCCTATTAAAATGAAGTGATACCTTGTTAACTGAAATCACGCCTTGTAAAATGCACTGCATTATTTAATGTGCGATATCCACAATGGTAGACGTATACCAGTTAACAGCTCCGTGTCATTTCAACCCCCTGGGGTTCTTCAAAGTGCACCGGTGTCATGCAGTACACGGGTGCCTTGCTTTTCATCTCCAATGAAAAGCAGCAGTCATGTCCTGTGTTTGAACTTGCATCCTTGGGCACAGCGATCAAGTGCCCTAACCACTGATCCTTTGCAGAGGGGCAAATCCACCAAGAGTGCAAGCTCGACTGTTACTTAGTATTTGAACAGCTACTATTATTATGTTGGACATATTATGTTGTGACATCCAGCAATTGCTTTGTCCGAGGAATGTGTAAATGACAATATTTACAGCTCTCATTTAGTTTAATTAAAGCCAGTGATTGCAATCCCTGTACATTTTGAAATATGTCGTATGTATCTTTCCTATTAATCTCCTTTATGTCATGCATAATTGTTAGAAAAGCGTGAACTATTAAAATATTGAAACAACATAGCTGAATAAAATTTTTCAACTTACCAGTATGCTGCAGCTGTTCTTCACTCAACTCTTCTAAAAGTAGTATGAATACTGCATCAACAAGCAGCATGAAATACTTTAAATTCGGTTAGGGAAGGATGCCTGAGTAGCACAGCACAGTATAAAATAGGAGCCACATCTCGCCACCGGTTGGTAGTGGCATGTACATCTCAGGTCAATAATGTGTCAGAGCATATACTACAATGATAACAGAGTTGTATAAAACAGTGTTGTTTACATATATGTATATGAACTTCAACTTGTATTATTTGCTCCCTTGCCTTGTTTAATTCAGACAGATGTGAAAATATTGCAAGAAAATTTCACATCAAAAGTTGAGAAATAAATTATTGTAAATTTGACAATTTTTGACCATGCCACCCCCCCCCCCCCCCATCATGTCCTGCATTTCACTAGTAGGAAAATGGTCACCCAGAAGTGCACTCATTTTTTTTTTTTTATTATTCAAAGGCTTGCCATGTGGCATAGAATGAGGCTGTCTTCTTAAAGGAAGTCATGCAGTCTATTTTCTTCAAGAAACCGGAGCAAGCTCCGGCTCTTAATATTGTCCATTAGCCACACGTGTAAATGTTCCTCCCTCGTAGCCGACAGTCCAACTTCTTGTAGTTGTCTTATTCTTGACGGCTGCATTCCTGGGCACGTCCATAAAAGGTGGCGAAGACCCACCTCGGCAGTTGGCCTTGTACACTTAGGGCATGTACTCTGCACTGCATCCTCTTCAGAGCCCCGTCGGCATGTCACCGATGGGGTAAGGGCCCTAATCCTTGTAAGGGACACCTCTCTCGTTATGTTATGAGAGAGGGATTAAGTATAGTAACAGGACGTGTAGTAACTGCATACTTTGTTTTCCTGAGTTAATGCTGAATGCAATGAGACAAAATCGAAGTAGGAGCATTTAATGTGATGGTCATATATTTGCAGAGGAAACCTATGGTAAAAAATGTGTGCTAATATAATCGGGCATACAGGGCTTGATATGGCTTCAAACTTTCATTTTTGTGCAGCTGTATGAATCAAGTCATATATCAAGTGGCAGTCTGCAAGTCGGACTTGAACATAGCAGCATTGCATGCAAATAAAGCTATATATTAAAGGCATGAAACGCGACAACACTTCGTCTCCGCGCCTCGTTACAGTTTGCGCCATTCTAAGACCATGCTGGGGACCAACCCTTCGATTTTAGCTGGGATGGTATTGGACTGTACATTTAATGCATGGATACTGAACTTAACATATGCTGGGGCACTTAGATTTACTGCAAAATTACGCTGGTAACGACGTTAGATCGACGTACTGTGCCACAAAAATTAAACAGTAGTATGTGGTTATTTATCATTAGATATCAAAAAGGGAGGAAAAGATGTTTGCTATCCCCGGCAGCACCTGGCTGAGGCGGCGAAAATAAAAGGATAGTAAGGAAGCGGTAGAGGAAATCAAAGAAGAGCGACAGAGAGAAAGGACAGGGTAGGCAAAAATAAGAAAATAAAGATATATACACTATATATGGTATAATGTACAGTAGAATCGCGACCGCGCCTTTCGCAGTAATGTGGTGGTCACAAAAAAAAAAAAATAATAGCTCAAAATTTGCATCACGTGATATAATAATACCGCGGTAGTATGTATGCTGCTATGAATGCACACGTTAATGAGCAACACGTCCTCCACCAAAGCGCATAGAAAATGGGGTAATGTGAACGCGCAGTTATGTTAACCTCCGTGATTATGAGAGTGTATATTTGTTTCCTTTGGCCATATGACCACGGTGGACATCAGTAATAAAATGATAATTTTCTTTACTTTAAATAGCAGCAAGTGCTTCCTATCTGTTAAAACTACATGACAAATATCTGACCTAACCGGTTTTCCTGTCTGAAGACGATAATTTACTAGCAGACGATATCACGTCGCAAAACGAACGAAGCCAGAGCCATCCAAAGCTTTAGGCATTCCTGTAGCCAAGAGAGTCTGGGAGGCTGCGTTAATGGCGGTGTTTGTGCGCGGTCATGGCGTGCGATGCTCTTGTTGTACGCAAGTATTCATTGTTTCATATCTGCCAGTCACTGCCTGCAGGCAGTTTGTCGCGTGGCATGGAAGCTCCACAATAGCCTATGCGGTATGCGACGACAGGGGAAAGTTTTCGTGAACGTATCGCCTGTGAAAGCATACAAGCCACAGACTACAAAGAATGCTGCGAAAGGCAGGCTTACTGGTGTTGGCATGCCAGGAGATGACCGCAAGAGAAGAAATTTTATCATGGAAATGGTGAAGAATTGGCAGGTAAGTGCTGTAACTATGTTTGCATGGGCGTACCTTTTCCCTATTCCTGTTTCTTATTGCAATGGCAGTAGGGCTAGCAGTAACAGCAGTTGCGCGTCACTAGAGAAACAAAACTTTATTGTCGGAAGCTGAGTTACTGGGTTCCCTAGTGGAAGAGCCAAGTAGCCGTCAGCTGGTGGCTAGCTGTTTACGGCGCCTAGTTGTATGTATCGGGACGCACGTTACGTAGCACTGGGGGGCAAGTGGCCGTCAGCTGGTGGCTTGCGGAGACTTTTTCAGAGCGGTGCGCACGGCTCCCAGTTGTATGTAGTACCTATCGGGGTTTGTGCTAAGGCAGCAGTAGAGGGTGGGGGGGGGGGGGGGGGGGGGGAGGTTGGAGTCTCCAACAATTTACAGCCCACGGCATCATCAGATGTGCCACCAGCTTTGCATTTGATGCGGCCATCTTCAGTGAATAGAGGCTTTGTCTGTGTACATTCATATTTCATGGCTTTAATATTTAAATTGCCTGCACACCTCAAAGGGCAGTGAGACATTTCCAGTAATGCTGAGGATGACGCTTAAATCAGTTGCGCAAATTCAAGCAAGGTATCAAACTATTGCAAAGATGCATTCAAAAGACGTATTGCTTCATTGCTTCAAAGAGTACAGCCTGGTTCACTCCTGTGAATGCGTTCCGAAGTTGCGTCCTGCGAGGGAAAATCAAGAGGTTCACATTCCAAAAAAAAAAAAAAAAGCACCTAGCACGCAGGTGATAAATTCCCATTTTAGTTTTTGATCAATTCCATTTGGCATGCATGGGTTCAAGTCATTGAAAAAAAAAACAGCAGCAGCAGGATTGGCTGAAAATACATTTTATCCGTGTTGCGTCAACAGACGCTTTGGCAAGAAAAAAGGAAATTCGTGTCCCATAGATGTAAATACCTCAGTATTTTTTCCTAGTGACAATGAAGCAAAAAAAAAAAAAAGGAATGGTGCACTTGTAAATTTCGCTGACCTTCCTGTGCTCCACTGTAACCTGGCGCTGACAATCCATGCAGCCGATAGTAATGCAATATTATAAATAATTCAAAGGGATGTAAGCTCTCAATAAGTGTGCTCATGCGCGTTAATCTGACTGAAAACTAAGCCGACAGGCGAGAGCACAGTGAGCTGCTGCCAGGGACGTTACTCGTGATGGTGAGTTTTTGAGAAAAGAACAGCAGTGAAAACATTGCAAACTCTATTATGTATGAACATCGATAGGCTCCGATCGGAACGAGCTTTCACTGCTCAGCTAATGCGCACGATAGTTACTTTTTTCAATCGATGTTTTGTGTGAGTGCCTGCCACCGCCAGCACCGCGTCGCATCGTTGCCGCCGTTGCTTGTAGCCAGCGAATGCCAAATCTTTGGTGAACCTTCAAAGTAGTTTCGAGGGCGTGCTCGAGTGAAATGTGCCGAGCACACCCGCCGCGTCAGGCTCGTGAATGCCAAGAGCTTCCATCCATATTTTTTTCACTCATTCTGAGAGGGAAATATATGAAAAGATATTTTTCCACTGCCTTCGCTGCTCGATTAGCATGGTGCTGCCTAGTTTTCGTTCTCATGGCAGCGCAGAATTCAGCAAGATATCACCTACGAGAAACCAGCTGTTTAGGCAAGAGTTTGCATGTGCATAGAGGGTAGCTATACTTGCCAAAGCCATTTATGTAGAGAGACGCAAAGTTCCCCGAGGCAGAATAGCCAGAGCCTGTAGCAATGATTACTTTTTTGTAATACTTTGGAGTACTTTGACGAAAGCAAGCATGCTGGTTTTGTAGATACTATAGAAAATACAAAAATATGACAGAACATATATTTACTTATGAGCCCTTTTAGCTGTGAATTTATTGTTCGTCCAATCATCAAACCCCTACCCAGTGATAACACATCCGCTGCCAAAAACGGCCATTGTGTGCCAGCACCCTCAGTGGCCCGAACTCATTTTTCGGGAGCAACTTAAAGCATTAAACGCTGGATAATACACAAAACAACCACCAGTTATAGTTTCACTATCTACGTAACCAAGAGGCAGAACAATGTGCTTAACAAGCATTTTGAAGCTCTTTTAAGGCTTTCTCTTTGCTGTAAACAATGTTTTTCATTGTAGCTTGCATGCAAGGAGTTGTCAAATGTGGGTCACTTGTAAAAAGTGTTTGGCATTGATGCAGTGCAGTGCATGACGTAAGCTTGCAAACATCAGCTTCTTGTTAATTACCTATAACGAGGTTGCAAACTCTACTTGACTTGTTTCTGTTTGCATGTGTTCACAGAGAATATTGAATTGGAATTGGATACCCACCCTGCACATGGCGGAAGGGCAGGGAGAAGCAAGAGGTAAGTGCACTGAGGATTGAAACCCCTGCGTTTATCTCTGAATATTGCCTTCTGCTTTTGCTGTTATGTAAGAAGTGGTACCTGCAGCAGTCCCAAAGTGAGCTGCTTGGCAGCTGGCTTAGCCATGATGTTGTACAGCTGGAATACCTCTTTTGAAGGGCTTTTGGGGCCCCAGTGTTGAGTTTTACCTGTCTCTAAAGATTAGAAAAACATTGTTACAGGATGGGAAGCTAGTGAAGAAAGAGCATGACCAATGGTGATGGGATGGGATGTTTTTTAATAATGGGAGCAGGCCTGGAGCAAGTGCTTATGCCTGTGCCACAGCTCGCTTCATCTTCATTGTCCTTAGCAATATTTAGTGTCGAAAAGAAATTGAAGATGTTGGTTACTTTCCTAAACTTTACTTGCTGCTCATTAATTAGATGTCTGCACATACTCTAACAGTGAGACACCTTGTGACAAGGCCAATGTTGGGAGCATGCCCAATCCTTCCCTTAAAGCATACCAATTTTCATGCTTCGGGTTGCTTCTTATTGGTCGTCAAGAATGTGCTTCTAGGTTCTTGTTGCACTACTGGCACCCCGCCGACTAATTGGCATGGTCAGGCGCGTCTCATGCACTTACCCGGGAGCTTTTATGCAATTATGATTATGCTTGCCTTCAGCACTTTTAACCGCATCTTATTAAAAGGCCATATTAGGAAAATAAAACAACAAATGCAGTGCTGTAAACAGCGCATTTCTGAAATGGTAATTTACTGTCTCCTTACATTTTAAGGGCCAGGTGAGAACTGTGGTCTCAATTTAGTACTTGGGATCTATATACAAGCAGAAACCATAAGTTAGTGTAACGTTGAGAACAATAGGAAATTCTCTGAACATTGCACCCACATTCCTTTCCCCGCTCTCCCCTTCTGGTTGGTCTGTTTTGTCTGTTGTATTCTGTTGTATAAGACCCCCGAAAAATATTTCTGGCTAGGCCACTGGTACCAAGAATACTGTCACCAACTTGCCCAAGCTTCCTTATCTGCTAATTTGATTCAAATGTCGCAAAAAGCAGTTGTGCCTCTATGAGCCACCACACTCCATGCATATCAATATGAACGGACACTGCCACAGTTCTCATGAATGTAGTTTTGCAATCAGTTCAGTTCAGGCGTTCAGTCGTGTCCGACTCTTCGTGACCCTATGGACCATGTCACGCCACGCTTTCCGGTCTCTCACTATCTTCTTAACATCACATAGCTTCATCTGCAATGCCTCGAGAATGCCATCTAACCATCGCGTTCGCTGCCTACCCCTTCTCCGGTGACCCTCAACCTTTCCCAACATCAAATCTTTCTCCAGCGACTCCTCTCTTCTCATCAGATGACCAAAGTAGCTGAGCTTTAACTTTAGAATTTGACCCTCCAATGAGCAGTCAGGGTTTATGGTCGACAATATCGACTGATTTGATCTTCTGGCAGTCCAAGGAACTCTTAAGAGTCTTCGCCAGCACCACAATTCAAACGCGTCAATTCTTCGGCGGTCAGCCTTTTTCACAGTCCAACTCTCGCATCCATACATCACAACTGGAAAGACCATAGCACGGGTTATACGGATCTTGGTTGGCAGACTAATGTCTCTGCTCTTTACTAGGCGGTCAAGGCTAACCATTGCTCTCTTTCCCAGAAGCAGGCGTCTCCTAATTTCATGGCTGCAGTCTCCTTCCGAGGTAATCTTGGCGCCCAAGAACAGAAAATCTGTCACAGCTTCCACTTCTTGACCATTGATGCTCCAGGACTTGATAGGGCAAGACGCCATGATCTTCGTCTTTTTAATGTTCAGTTTAAGCCCAAACTTCTCACTCTCTTCTTGTACGCGCATCAGAAGTCTCTTGAGTTCCACTTCACTTTCTGCCATTAAAGTGGTATCATCCGCATATCTAAGGTTGTTGATACGTTTTCCAGCAATCTTCACTCCAGCTGAAGACTCGTCCAGACCGGCCTTCCTCATGATGCACTCTGCATATAGGTTAAATAGGCAGGGCGACAGTATGCAGCCTTGCCTCACCCCTTTCTCAATCGGAAACCAATCAGTAAGACCGTGCCCAGTTCTGACTGTGGCCTCTTGCCCTTCATAAAGGTTCCTGAGGAGACAGATGAGGTGAATTGGAACTCCCATCTCTTGGAGAGCTTGCCACAATCTGCTGTGATCTACGCAGTCAAACACTTTCGCATAATCAATAAAGCAGAAGTAAATGGGTTTCTGGAACTCTCTTGCTTTTTCTATGATCCAGCGAAGGTTGGCAATTTGGTCTCTAGTTCCTCTGCCCTTGCGAAACCCAGCTTGCACGTCCAGAAGCTCCCGATCCACATACTGCTGCAGCCTACCTTGCAGGATTTTTAACATCACCTTGCTAGCATGCGAAATAAGCGCAATCGTGCGGTAGTTGGAACAATCTTTCGCACTGCCTTTCTTTGGAATGGGGATGTAAACTGACCTCCTCCAATCCTGTGGCCACTGCAGAGTTGTCCAAATCTTTTGACATAATGTATGCAGTGTGTTAACAGCGTCGTGGTTGAGGTTTTGAAGCAACTCAGCTGGAATACCATCAATTCCGCTAGCTTTGTTCTTAGCAAGGCTGGCTAAGGCCCATTCAACTTCACTCTTCAGGATGCCCGGCTCGAGATCAGTAATCACAACCGTCCTATGTTGGGTTTGCACATCCGGGTCCTTCTTGTACAGTTCTTCTGTGTATTCCTGCCACCTCTTCTTTATCTCTGAGGCTTCAGTGAGGTCCTTGCCTCGTTTGTCCTTTATCACGCCCAGCTTAGCACAGAAGCTTCCTTTGATATCTTTGATTGTCTTATACAGAGCTCTTGTGTTCCTTAATTGACTGTTGTCCTCAACTGCTTGACACTGTATGTTCAGGAAGGCATTCTTATCTCTCCTTGCTATTTTCTGAAAATCCGCATTAAGAACCTTGTATCTTTCTCTTTCCCCCATACCTTTTGCCATCCTCCTTTCCTCAGCTATTTGCAAAGCCTCTTCAGATAACCAGTTTGCTTTTTTGCATTTATTTTGCTTTGGAACTACCTTAGTAGCAACTTCTTGTATTATATCACGAACATCAGTCCACATCTCTTCGGGCTCTTTGCCTTCTAGATGTAATTCTTGAAATCGATTCCTCACTTCCACAGCATATTCTAATGGAATCTGATCCAGATCATACCTGAAAGGCCTTCTAGTTTTCTGCGTTTTCCTCAATCGAAGCTTAATTTTGGCAACAAGAAGCTGATGATCGGTGCCACAATCGGCCCCAGGCCTTGTTTTTACTGCTTGTATAGCGCTTCTCCATCTCTGCCGGCAAATAATATAATCGATCTGATTCCTGTACAGACCGTCCGGTGAAATCCATGTGTACAGGCGCCTCTTGTGCTGTTGAAAATGAGTATTCGCTATGGTCAGGTTGTTTTCTTGACAGAACTCTACTAGCCTCTGCCCAGCTTCATTTGGCTCACCAAGACCGAACTTGCCTGTAATTCCGGATATTTCTTCACTCCCGACCTTAGCATTCCAGTCTCCTATGAGAAAAACGACGTCTGATGATGGGGTGCGGTCTAAAAGGCATTGTAGGTCCGCATAAAATCTCTCAACGTCAGCTTCTTCAGCAGCAGTGGTCGGTGCATAGACTTGGATAACTGTTATGTTGAAAGGGTGACCTTGGATCCGAAGTGAAATCATTCGGTCGTTTTTGGGGTTGTACCCTAGCACTGCTTTGCCCATTCTTCTGTTTACTATGAGAGCGACCCCATTCCTTCTCTTGGATTCGTGCCCACAATAAAAGACATAATGGTCGTCGGAGTTAAATTCTCCCATTCCGGTCCACTTGAGCTCGCTGATACCCAAGATATCAATGTTCAATCTGTCCATTTCTCGCTTGACGATATCCAGTTTACCTTGCGTCATAGATCTTACATTCCATGTTGCTATGTGATATATCTCCTTGCATAGAGCTACATATTAAATGATCTACCAACAAGGAAAATGGTTGGTATTTTTATTGCATCAGTTAAGGGGTCGTCACCAAACATACAGCACCTTAGAGAATTCGGCACCAGATGTTTGCATAAGTGATAACTCATGGACAGATGCAATTGATATCTTGAGCAATTATGAGCAATACCCACACAGCTAGTTTTCTATATTTTGTTTTTATCTGCAATATTACCCTGATTCATTGGTATTGTGTATAGGTGCTCCCCAGTGCATGCTCAAGTTTGCAACATCTTGTCTGCCTGTGCAAATATAAAGAAGCAGCGACGTGCAGACTGGAACTTTTTGTAATGAGTGCGTTGCATGCGGCAGTGTATTTATGCTAATACACAGTACCGAAGATGTGCATTATCACAATGGTGTGCAAGTGGCCGAGCAAGGGAACAATAGGCACCTGCTCGCACTGGTGAGTCAGCAGAATGCCACTGCTGCAACAGTGCCTTGCAGAATGCCCCTGGCAATCAATAAGCAGCTACTCAGTGACAGAAAAAAAGCACGCTTGTTGGTAACGAAGGACATGCATGGTCCTAGAGCCAGTCTCGTCACCTGGTGTGTTACCATGGGTGTGTGCATGATATGCTGCTGTGGAGTGGTCCAGTAAATTTTGTCCTTGATGGCAGACTTCTGTCCATAACACTTAAGAAGCCAGAAGGTAGACATGGACAGTATCTTTGTACATAGTGTAGGCACATGAAGTAAACATTCCACTGCATGATATTTTGTGCACAGTCTGCTACGCATAAGCATAGGGCTTTTCCTTCACTTCCTTTTATTACATGTTTATATAGCTTGTGGTCATGGAAGTAAAAATATCGTTACCAAGAGTATTTTCTTTTGCATTGCACGGCCAAATAAACCAACAGAAATAGGAAATGAGAGCTTCACTTCTTAATTCCAGTGTTGTAAATAGCGGCTAGTGACTCTATTTGCTAAAAATGCATTCTTAGTGTGTCATTTGCATGGCTGATTTTTGGGGTGCTCAGCTCTTGATCTGAAGTTTTTCTAACTGCATTCAACTTTCTGGTTGGCTGTTAACTATTTGTATAAAAATGTTCAAGTAACTGTGTCCTAGTGCTTCTTTTTGCACCCCAGGTTTTTATGTAACCCCCCCTCACATAATACTCCAGTTGGAGCCTGTGAGGTATGTGAGTAAAAAAAAATACAGCAAACCCTCGTTAACATGAACTCGCTTATCTCGAAAAATCGGTTAAGTTAAAATTTTCCACGTTGCGCTTTCACCTCCCATAGGTACTATGTATTAACTCCCGTTTATCTTGAAGATTTTTCGGGCATAATGCGGATATGTCGAAATTTTGACCGCAAAGATCGAAGACAGAGGTCATTACCGAAAAGTGATTCATTTCATTTCATTTCATTTTTATTTCCTTAAAGACCCCTTTTGAGGGGCATTACATAAGGGGTGGATACAAATTTTGGATGAAATGGTACAAAGTCATGTGCTATGATGATAAATAACTGTAGGCTTTTTGTGCGAAGATTATTGGACAGGTTGTAATTGCAATCTCTTCGGGAAGGCCATTCCAGTCCGCAGCAGCGCGTGAAAAAAATGAGTTTGCGAAGGTGACGGTTCGTGCACGTGGACGGCTGATCTGGAGATGGTGGAGAGTGCGGTGAGATATGCGTGCTGGTGGGACCATATAGGGTGCAGTTTGTAGATGGCTGTAAAAAAACTTGTGAAACAGTGAAAGACTGGCTATGCGGCGGCGTATCTCGAGTGGCTGTAAACCTGAAAGGGATTTCAGATATGATACACTGGTGCTGTAATGGTATGACGAATGAATAAATCTGGCGGCGCGATTCTGCAAAAGTTCTAGTGCATTGGTGAGGTAAGCTTGATGTGGGTGCCAAATGGGTGATGCATATTCTAGTTTTGATTTCACAAGTGATTCGTAAGCTAGTAACTTGACGTGTACGGGAGCATCGCGAAGATGACGTCTTAAAAAACCGAGGGATTTGTTAGCTGAAGAAATGATGTTAGTTATATGAGTTTTCCAGGACAAATCAGCGCACAGAGTTACGCCTAAATATTTGTATGATAGGGGCTCCAAGCGAGCGCTTCGTTCTTATATTAAGTGCCGAACGCAATCACGTTCAAAGAGTGAATACAAAACTCCCGCAGACGCAGCCGTTTTTCACCTTGGGAGCAGTCACGTAAGCACCGATCGCACGCGGGGGCTGATGAGTCTTATTGGGCGTGGTTCGGTCAGCTGCCCTCCGCACGTGCATACCGGCAAGAGCAATTTAGTGATTGTGTGGTTCTGTTTGGTCGCGCCATATTCACGAAGCGTTGACTGATTTTTGTTGTGTATGTGGTGTCCGCAACAAAGTTGAATGCAGCAGCGGCGACCAATGGCTTATGCGATGCGTTTAGCAGCTAGAGGACGCTTTTGTCGGGCAGAATGCCAACGCGAAGCGGGCAAGCATTACTCAGTTCTTCCTTCAAAAATCAAAGTTTAGTTTTTCCTGAGAGTTCTTTTCCGTTTATTACAAAAGCTCCCTTAGTGCAGTGGAGCGTTGACAGGCGTGACGGGCCGAGGGCCGCCAAAGAATTCCGCTCGGCGCTGTCGCGCTCAGGTTCTGGGTTTGTAGAAAATTTTGCGTATCACCCAGAAGCAGCTCGCTAGGCAGCCAATCACAGAAGGCTTTGGGCTGCTCAATTTCCGTCCTAGGTTTTGACCGATTTGAGCGAAGAACCTGCAGACGCTCACTTCGTCTGATCCGTGCATATATGAGCGCATCGAGACAATTTAGTAAAAGCTTGGTAGGGTAGTAAAGGAAAATAAATACGCTAGTGTGGGTAGATATTACTTTTCTAGTCATTGCTTCCATCGCAGTGTAGTAGCGCACCGCTGAGCTGTGACTTCTTTTTTTTTTTTTTTTTTTTACACGCGATGCGTTACAAAAACATTCATCACCGTTTTACCATACGTCATGCTGTTTAGTGTTGAAAGCTGGATATAGCATAATTGTACTCCCCCTGACTGGCCCAATTGACCTTCATTTTCCCAGCTAGGGAACTGGAGATTGCGGACGCTTTATTAATGTGTGGAGCTTTCCACGGTAGCTAAGGAGTTCAGCTCGGCTCTGCTCTCCTTGTCCGAGTTTTTCTTCCTGTTTTGACATGTAAATAGTGTATATAAAACTTCTTTGCCAGCTCTACCTGCTGCTCCTCGTCCGATGTCTTGTCCGCCTGATCACGCTACCCAGAAGCCTTGGCCCCGAACCTGATCGCATCAAGTGGATGGCTGCGGTGTAATGGTCTGCACCTCCAGTCCTGACTCTGGTACAGTAAGTGCACGGTCCTTCTCTTGGAACATTGCCAGGTTTTACAACTTGTAGATATTTGTAAGCTTCGGCAAGTGAAGGGTGTTTTTAGAGGCAGATTGGTTTCCTTTAACCACATAGTGCAGGGACTTGCCATTGCTGCAGTAGTCATAGACTGAAAAAAGTTGCACAAACCGGAACTGGTTTTAATCTTTGGGGAATTGGGCATTGACTGTGGGCCCATCCGCAGAAAATCGGAACTTATTAGGGCAATTGAAGACATCGGTGCGGACGCGGAGGAGATAACAGAATGTTGGGAGCTTATTCAAGAAGAGTTAAAGAAGGCTGAGGAACAGGAGAAGCTCAAAAAGAATCTTGAAGACGAATAGAATGAAAGGGGGATCGAGAAAAAAACAGCTTGATCTGCAGTTAGCACAGGCAGAACACACTGGGAGACACACCAAGCTCCGTTGTGAGTCAGGAAGCATCAAGTGTTAAAATAAAAAAACCTCTTGCTACCGTACAAACTAGGAGAAGACATAGGGCTTTTTCTCGTAAAGTTTGAGTGGGCGTGTGAAAATGTGGAGTTATCATCCGAGTTTTGGCCCCAGAAACTGCTGACCATCCTCCCATGTGAGGCAGCCCAAGTGCTTGCTCGGCTGACAAAAGACAGAGCGGCCGTTTATGCTAAAACAAAGGCAGCGCTTCTCAAAAAGTTTATCCCTCAGATGCGTTTTGCCGCCGTTTCAGGGAAACCAGGTAACATGGAATCAGTCGTTTCCGTATTTCGCTTACAATCTGAAGGCAGACCTGACAGAATGGTAAAAGAGAACAGGCTTTCGGAACTCATGACAAAGTATTAGAAGTGGTCTGCCTGGAACAATTCTATAGCTGTCTAGGAGCAGAAACGTGTGTGTGGGTGCAAGACAGGCCGGGAAAAAAAAGCTTAGAATGTGCAGCAGAGCTGGCCGAAGAATGTCATGCTAGGTGGGAAACAGAGTGATCGCGTTCTCGAGGAAACCCTAAAGCAAACTAAAAGTTTCTGCGAACCCAGACAGAAAACCTAGCAAGCGGCACCTTGGAGCGAGACGAAAGCCACAGGGCAGAGTCGAGTAACTACCCTAAAGTGACAGCCGACAAAGGGAAGGAAGCCGAGAGAAAAATCAGTCTGTGTCCTATGCAACGAGCCCGTTCACTTTGCCAACACATGCAGGAAGTTGAAGGTTTTGTTCTCTTTGGCAGAAATGAAAAAAACATGCGCCTGCTAGAGCCATGCCTAAAAGATGCAGGTTAATGGGAAGCGGTGTCGGGTTCTGAGAAATTCCGCGGCCATCATGGACGTAATCCACCCCACATACTTGAAGGCAGCTGGCTTAACGGGGGATTGTGCATGTATTAAACAGGTTCCCGTAGAGAATAGCGCATGTGTGCCGGTCGCACGTGTCAGAATAGGCCCATTTGGCATGCTGGAAATCGAGGCAGCGGTATCAAGGAACCTGCGAGAGCAGTTTCCATACCTCTTTTCGAACAGGTCAGAGCAGATGCTGCAGGAGGAAGGTCGTAGCTTCGGTGACCGAGCCGTCTAAGCGCTCACTTGATTGAAAGCCCGCGAAATTGCAGCTGAACTAAGCCGAAAAAAGAATGAGCTTTCTCTCGCGATGGGCCAGGCAGTGGTGGCTCAGGTCAGTGACAGAGAGGACTTAGAAGGCAGGGAATCGGGCACCGTGTCCCCGAATGAATCAAGGGAGATAGCGTCTATTGTAGTGCAGCCACGTGTGGAACCTTTGTTAGCTCTGGCTAAAGTCGATAGACGATAGCAGCCGAGCCGTAAAAGACATGGTAAATGAAGATAAATACAAAAAACGTTTGTGGCGAACATCCTTCCTCCCAAGTGTGGCACAGATTCACAAAGGCCAACCTAGAACGCCCCAAGCTAGGGTGGCTGCGGGAAAAAAAAAAAAAAAAGCTGCAGGGAATTGAGCGGCCGAGAAGGATAGAATGAGTATGGGCGAAGAATAGGAATTAATGAACATACTGTAGGCATGAAGTGCACGTCATAGCCATCGTACAAAAATTTGAAACCGAAGAAGCAGTCTACGTATTCTAATTCTATAGGAAATCATTTGGGAGTAGAAAAGAGCAACTTAATAAGATGTGCATGGTTCTTAAATGAACAATATGTATACAAATGGACGGTTGAATATTCACAGTAATGGTGTGTTGTGCTAGAATTCTTTACAGCCGTGAGACCGCAATAAATATTACTCATATTGCTCTTAGCTTTAAGCTCAGGCATTGACAACTCTATCCAAAGAACCGACTGGTAGTGACAGGTTGTTTACAGCTGTTGATGAAAACATAGGCCATCATGATATTATTGCAAGCATATTTGCTCCTTTTTGTACTTGTTTATTACAAGCAAAACTTAATTTTGGTCCCTATTCCTTAGGACGCTGCACCTCTTACAACACCCACTGTTCAGTCGCTTTCATTTAAGGCACAAATGCGCCACTGCTGCTCGGTACCTTGGATGAGGTTTTCAATGGGGTTACCTCTGATATCTAGCAATTGCTGTAATATTTATACCAACTACTGCAGGGAAAAAAAAAAGGTAACACTGCATCACTGTAACTGCTGCATGCACCTTTAAACGTGCCTTAACTTTATTTCCTATTCTTATAGACACATGACCTCTTGCTATTGCTTTGTTCAGTAAGCGATCATCTTTCATTGCTTCAATTTCTATCTCTCCAACCCTTTCTTGTTGCTCCGGGTGTGATCATTTGATTTCATTCTTCAAATCATACTGGTTTATCACATGTGAAGGATTTAGCCTATACATAGATGCTTTTTTTTTTTAGATGCGCATCGGGACTGTTTTCTACATAGAAATGAATCGATTGAGTTGTATGACTGGCGCGAAAACCGACAGTTTGGCACCCCCAAAAGATCTGTGTCCTGTGGTTGGAAGGGGAATAAAGAGGAGGATAATCAGCGGAAAAGCCTGCCTAACAAAATGTAGCACTGCATCACTGTAACTGCTGCATGCACCTTTAAATGTGCCTTATATTTGTTGCCTATTCTTATAGACGGTGGACCTCTTGCTATCGTTGCAGTAGGCAACCGCCTTTCATTGCTTTAATTCCTATCTCTCCACTACTTTCTTGTTGTTTTGAGTGTGATCATTCGATTTTATTGTTCAAATCATATTTTATCACGGGTGAATGATTTCGCCTACACATACATGCTTTCATTTTTTTTAGGTGCGCATCGAGAGTGTTGTCTACGTAGAAGTGGATCGATTGAGTTGTATCACTGATGCAGAAACCAACAGTTCGCTACCCCCAGAATATTTGTATCCTGTGGTTAGAAGGGGAATAAAGAAGAGGATAATCAGTGGAAAAGCCTGCTTAAAAACTTACAAAGATGGTGCAAAAGCGAAATGCTGATCAGGGTGAGGGTCTGATTACTTCTGTTATCCCACTTCACTAGCTAGGTGATGTGGCTGTATGTGAAGTACCTTAGTGTATTTTGTGGTATGCTCGCTGAAAATTGTGTATACACTAAATTTTTCCTCGTTCGATTATTTTGAGTGATGCACGAATTGGAATAAAACGAAGTCATCCACACATCTAATGCCCAAGATCATTAGATGCGTGGATGAGCTCATTTATTGTGTTCCGACGTAAACATGCCATAGTTTGTCGAATATATTAACATGCTAAAGTCAACTTTTTTACTGTTAAATGGAGTAATACGTATGCTCTATATCATAGCATTATTTGCCTATAGTTTGTAACTGCTCTTTCTTAAATTGTATTCTACAGAGTATGCATGTGTCATCTCGTACGTCTATTTAACTAGCGAAAAATTTGTCCCTTTTGTGTTGTTGTTTCAGCTACAAATAACTAATAACAGTTGTGACAATATAGGTGGCTTTAGGTATAACGCGTAGCGCAGAAATCTTTAATATATGCGATATTTTTATTCACCGCATTGCCTAAACGAGCCTGTTTAAAGAGACGAAATGGAAACAAATATGCATGTCTTCGGACAGGAACAGTAATTGTGGTGCCATCACCATTTTATTTTAAATAAATTTTCCTATGTCGTGGGCTAATGTCTCGACACAAAGGAAAGGCCCTTAGGTTTGCAAGATGCGGCGTAGTTTTCCCGAAAAAAAAAAAACACGCCTATCACTTAAGAAAACACAGTTTTTTGTCATCTCAAAAAGTTGCACGTTTGGAGGCCTGCTGCTTGCGCACTAATTTTTGTCTTCCATTGTTTTTTACTCACCAAATCAACGTAACTTTTATTTGTATAGGAAGTATTAAAAGCTTGTTTCATTAATTCAGTTGATTTGGTAAAAAATCGTAAACTTTGCTTCAGGAGCAACGCGCTACAAAAATGTTGATTTTCAACCTTACATACTGGCGTAATGCGTTATGTTATTTGCACTAAAACATTCTGTGTTTATTACGCAGGTTATACTGTTAATTTAAGGCAGAATCTGGAGCTCTATGCTGGTATGTGTGTTCTCCGTAACACCACCAAAATTATTATGATGAAAAGCGATTTGCTTATGATTATAATTATAAAAAATTACAATTACACAGTCTTGAAGCCATAGGTAGCGTAAGAGGGTTCTAGCACAGCTTTCGTCCTCGCTCTTGATCACGTTCTACGTGACGCTGGCAGTAACAAAGGACGTTCCACGTCCGCCGCTATGGTTGAGGGTGGCGCTGGTGAACAGTCTCGAGGTTCGTATACAGAAAACATAAATACCAAAGAAAGTAGCAGGGGGGACAGCGGCCGATGTAGCTCAGTTGGAAGAGCACCGGACGCGATATTCGGAGGTCGTGGGTTCGGTTCCCACCATCGGCCCATTGTTTTTGCTTCTACTTTGCATTTAATAACCTTTCCCCTAATCAGATTACATTAATAATTTCTGTGATTATCTAAGTAAACATTAAAAAAAAAGACGTAAAAGTGCCATCCTCAACGCTTTCCTCGGCCTCGCCGACTGTTGGCTTCTTTCCTTTATAAATTACGTTGATTTGGTGAGTAAAAAACAATGGATGACAAAAATTAGTGCGCAAGCAGCAGGCCTCCAAACGTGCAACTTTTTGAGATGACAAAAAACTGTGCTTTCTTAAGTGATAGGCGTGTTTTTTTTTTGTTCGCTATTTAAATAGACGTACGAGATGACACATGCATACTCTGTAGAATACAATTTAAGAAAGAGCAGTTACAAACTATAGTCAAATAATGCTATGATATAGAGCATATGTATTACTCCATTTAACAGTAAAAAAGTCGACTTTAGCATATTACTATATTCGACAAACTATGGCATGTTTACATCGAAACACAATAAATGAGCTCATCCATGCATCTAATTTCTATGGGCATTAGATGTGTGGATGACTTCGTTTTATTCCAATTCGTGCATCACTCAAAATAATCGAACGAGGAAAAATTTAGTGTATACACAATTTTCAGCGAGTATACCACAAAATACACTAAGGTACTTCATATACAGTCACATTACCTAGCAAGTGAAGTGGGATAACAGAAGTAATCAGACCCTCACCCTGATCAGCATTTCGCTTTTGCACCATCTTTGTAAGTTTTTAAGCAGGCTTTTCCACTGATTATCTTCTTCTTTATTCCCCTTCTAACCACAAGATACAAATCTTCTGGAGGTAGCGAACTGTTTGTTTTCGCATCAGTGATACAACTCAATCGATCCATTTCTACGTAGACAACACTCTCGATGCGCACCTAAAAAAAAATGAAAGCATGTATGTGTAGGTGAAATCATTCACCCGTGATAAAATATGATTTGAACAATAAAATCAAATGATCACACTCGAAACAACAAGAAAGTGGTGGAGAGATAAGAATTAAAGCAATGAAAGGCGGTTGCCTACTGCAACAATAGCAAGAGGTCCACCGTCTATAAGAATAGGCAATAAATATAAGGCACATTTAAAGTGCATGCAGCAGTTAGTGATGCAGTGCTACCTTTTGTTAGGCAGGCTTTTCCGCTGATTATCCTCCTCTTTATTCCCCTTCCAACCACAGGACACAGATCTTTTGGGGGTGCCAAACTGTATGTTTTCGCGCCAGTCATACAACTCAGTAGATTCATTTCTATGTAGAAAACACATCCGATGCGCATCTAAAAAAAAAAAAAGCATCTATGTATAGGCTAAATCCTTCACATGTCATAAACCAATATGATTTGAAGAATGAAATCAAATGATCACACCAGGAGCAACAAGAAAGTGGTAGAGAGATAGAAATTGAAGCAATGAAAGACGATTGCTTACTGAACAAAGCAATAGCAAGAGGTCATGTGTCTATAAGAATAGGAAATAAAATTAAGGCACGTTTAAAGGTGCATGCAGCAGTTACAGTGATGCAGTGTTGCCTTTTTTTTTCACTGATGTAGTTGGTATAAATATTACAGCAATTGCTAGGTATCAGAGGTAACCCCTTTGAAAACCTCATCCAAGGTACCGAGCAGCAGTGGCGCGTTTGTGCCTTAGATGAAAGCGACTGAACAGTGGGTGTTGTAAGAGGTGCAGCGTCCCTAGGAATAGGGACCAAATTTAAGTTTTGCTTGTAATAAACATGTACAAAAAGGAGCAAATATGCTTGCAATAATATCATGATGGCCTATGTTTTCATCAACAGCTGTAAACAACCTGTCACTGCCAGTCGGTTCTTTGGATAGAGTTGTCAATGCCAGAGCTTAAAGCAAAGAGCAATATCAGTAATATTTATTGCGGTCTCACGGCTGTAAAGAATTCTAGCACAACACACCATTACTGTGAATATTCAACCGTCCATTTGTATACATATTGTTCATTTAAGAACCATGCACATCTTATTAAGTTGCTCTTTTCTACTCCCAAATGATTTCCTATAGAATTAGAATACGTAGATTGCTGCTTCGGTTTCAAAATTTTTGTACGATGGCTATGACGTGCACTTCATGCCTACAGTATGTTCATTAATTCCTATTCTTCTCCCATACTCATTCTATCCTCGGCCGCTCAATCCCCCGCAGCATTCTTATTTTTTTTTTTCCCGCAGCCACCCTAGCTTGGTGCGTTCTAGGTTGGCCTTTGTGAAGCTGTGCCACACTTGGGAGGAAGGGTGTTCACCACAAATGTTTTTTGTATTTATCTTCATTTTTACCATGTCTTTTACGGCTCGGCTGCTATCGTCTATCGACTTTTGCCAGAGCTAACAAAGGTTCCACACGTGGCTGCACTACAATAGACGCTATCTCCCTTCATTCATTCGGGGACATGGTGCCCGATTCCCTGCCTTCTAAGTCCTCTCTGTCACTGACCTGAGCCACTTCGCCAGAACCTGACGCTACCTTGGTTTTCTACTGCCTGGCCCATCGCGAGAGAAAGCTCATTCTTCTTTCGGCTTAGTTCAGCTGCAATTTCGCGGGCTTTCAATCAAGTGAGCGCTTGGACGGCTCGGTCACCGAAGCTACGACCTTCCTCCTGCAGCATCTGTTCTGACCTGTTTGAAAAGAGGTACGGAAACTGCTCTCGCAGGTTCCGTGATACCACTGCCTCTATTTCCAGAATGCCAAATGGGCCTTATCTGACACGTGCGACTGGCACGCATGCGCTACTCTTTACCGGAACCTGTTTAATACATGCACAATCCCCCGTTAAGTCAGCTGCCTTCACGTATGTGGGGTGGATTACGTCCATGATGGCCGCGGAATCTCTCAGAACCTGACAATGCTTCCCATTAACCTGCATCTTTTAGGTATGACTAGCAGGCGCATGTTTTTTTTGATCTGAGAACAAAAGAGAACACATGCAGGAGCATGTGTTGGCAAAGTGAACGGGCTCGTTGCATCGGAAACAGACAGATTTTTCTCTCGGTTTCCTTCCCTTTGTCGGCTGTCACTTTAGGGCAGTTACTCGACTCTGCCCTGTGGCTTTCGTCTCGCTCCAAGGTGCCGCTTGCTAGGTTTCCAGTCTGGGTTCGCAGAAACTTAGTTTGCTTTAGGGTTTCCCCGTGAATGCGATCACTCTGTTTCCCACCTAGCATGACATTCTTCGGCCAGGTCTGCTGCACATTCTAAGCTTTTTTTTCCCGGCCTGCCTTGTACCATACACACGTTTCTGCTCTTAGACAGCTATAGAATTGTTCCAGGCAGATCACTTCTAATACTTTGACATGAGTTCCGAAAGCCTGTTCTCCTCTTTTACCATTCTGTCAGGTCTGCCTTCAGATTGTAAGCGAAATGCGGAAACGACTGATTACGTTGTTACCTCGTTTCCCTGAACCGGCGGCAAAACGCATCTGAGGGATAGGCGGTACTTTTTGAGAAGCGCTGCCTTTGCTTTAGCTTAGTCGGCCGCTCCTTCTTTTGTCAACCGAGCAAGCACTTGGGCTGCTCACATGGGAGGATGGTCAGCAGTTTCTGGGGCCAAAACTCTGATGATAACTCAACATTTTCACACGCCCACTCAAACTTTACGAGAAAAAGCCCTATGTCTTCCCCTAGTTTGTACGGTAGGAAGAGGTTTTTATTTTAACACTTGATGCTTCCTGACTCACAACGGAGCTTGGTGTGTGTCTCCCAGTGTGTTCTGCCTGTGCTAACTGCAGATCAAGCTGTTTTTTTTCTCGATCCCTCTTTCATTCCATTCGTCTTTAAGATCCTTTTTGAGCTTCTCCTGTTCTTCAGCCTTCTTTAACTCCTTTTGAATAAGCTCCCAACGTTCTGTTATCTCCTCCGCGTCCGCACCGATGTCTTCAATTGCCCTAATCAGTTCTGGTTTTCTGCAGATGGGCCCACAGTCAATGCCCAATTCCCCAAAGATTAAAACCAGCTCCGGTTTGTGCAACTTTTTTCAGTCCATGACTACTGCAGCAATGGCAAGTCCCTGTACTATGTGGTTAAAGGAAACCAATCTGCCTCTAAAACCACCCTTCATTTGCCGAAGCTTACAAATATCTACAAGTTGTAAAACCTGGCAATGTTCCAAGAGAAGGACCGTGCACTTACTGTACCAGAGTCAGGACTGGAGGTGCAGACCATTACACCGCAGCCATCCACTTGATGCGATCAGGTTCGGGGCCAAGGCTTCTGGGTAGCGTGATCAGGCGGACAAGACATCGGACGAGGAGCAGCAGGTAGAGCTGGCAAAGAAGTTTTATATACTCTATTTACACGTCAAAACAGGAAGAAAAACTCAGACAAGGAGAGCAGAGCCGAGCTGAACTCCTTAGCTACCGTTGATAGCTCCACACATTAATAAAGCGTCCGCAATCTCCAGTTCCCTAGCTGGGAAAATGAAGGTCAATTGGGTCAGTCAGGGGGAGTACAATTATGCTATATCCAGCTTTCAACACTAAACAGCATGACGTATGGCAAAACGGTGATGAATGTTTTTGTAACGCATCGCGTGTAAAAAAAAAAAAAAGGTCACAGCTCAGCGGTGCGCTACTACATTGCGATGGAAGCAATGACTTCCTCTTGCTCCTTTAGAAAATATCTACCCACACTAGCGTATTTATTTTTCTTTACTACCCTACCAAGCTTTGCGCTCATATATGCACGGATCAGAAGAAGTGAGCGTCTGCAGGTTCTTCGCTCAAATCGGACTAGGAAAACCAACTTCGCTCACGAAAAAAAAAAAAAAAAAACTAGGACGGCAAGCTGCTTCTGGGTGATATGCAAAATTTTCTACAAACCCAGAACCTGAGCGCGACAGCGCCGAGCGGAATGCTTTGGCGGCCCTCGGCCCGTTACGCCCGTTAACGCTCCACTGCACTAAGGGAGCTTTTGTAATAAACATGAAGGAACTCTCAGGAAACACTAAACTTTGATTTTTGAAGGAAGAACTGGGTAATGCTTGCCCGCTTCGCGTTGGCATTCTGCCCGACAAAAGCGTCCTCTAGCTGCTAAACGCATCGCATAAGCCGTTGGTCACCGCTGCTGCATTCAACTTTGTTGCGGACACCACATACACAACAAAAATCAGTCAACGCTTCGTGAATATGGCGAGACAAAACAGAACCACACAATCACTAAATTGCTCTTGCCCCGGTATGCACATGTGGAGGGCAGCTGACCGAACCACGCCCAATAAGACCCATCAGCCCCCGTGTGCGATCGGTGCTTACGTGACAGCTCACAGAAATTAATGGAATCTGATTAGGGGAAACATGATTAAACACAAAGTAGAAGAAAAAAACGTGGCGATGGTGGGAACCGATCCCACGACCTCGGAATATCGCGATTATCCAAGTAAACATTAAAAAAAAAGACATAAAAGTGCCATCCCCAATGCTTTCTGCGGCCTCGCCGACTGTTGGCTTCTTTTCTTCATGTATTATAACGAGCACCCTCATTTCCCCTTAATTGATCTGCTTGTAGCGTACGGGGGTCTCGGTTCTGGCAGTCTTGAAGCCATAGGTAGCGTAAGAGGGTTCTAGCGCAGCTTTCGCCCTCGCTCTTGATTGATCACATTCTACGTGACGCTGGCGGTAACAAAGGACGTTCCACGTCCGCCGCTATAGTTGAGGGTGGCACTGGTGAACACTCTCAAGGTTCGTATACAGACAACATAAATACCCAAGAAAGTAGCGGGGGGACAGCGGCCGATGTAGCTCAGTTGTAAGAGCACCGGACGCGATATACGGAGGTCGTGGGTTCGGTTCCAACCATCAGCACGTTTTTCTTCTACTTTGTGTTTAATTATCTTTCCCCTAATCAGATTACATTAATAATTTCTGTGATTATCCAAGTAAACGTTAAAAAAAAGACATAAAAGTACCATCCGCAACGCTTTCCTCGGCCTCGCCGACTGTTGGCTTCTTTCATGTATTATAACGAGCACCCTCATTTCCCCTTCAAATTTATAGTATTGTTAGTTATGGTCAAAGCTGAGGAATGGAATACAATATTAATAAACTTGATTGAATACTACTGCACCTAGCAATAAAAAAGTGCAGAACAGAGAAAAAGTTCAGTTCACTTGCGTTCTGTCATGAAATTGACAGAAATAGCGAATTAATTCCATTTTAAGCTATATTAAGTCTTTGCCGACAAGCAGAAAAAGGGTTTATAAGCGCTGACAAGGCTTTAAATTTTACTTAAGGTAAAATGTAACTAAATTCAGCAAATACTAAATTGAAGATTTGATGCCTACTCCATAAGGTGGAGCCATATAACACATCTATAGAATAAAAACAGGCATTTTTATGTTTCTAATATTTCATTTTGCAGAATTGAATATATTTACTGACTCGTATTAACAAAGTACTTCGCATTGTTTCCAGAGATTTTGATACAAATCGATGTTGCGGCAGTTTCTTCAATTCTAATCAGTTTTCCTTATTTTACCATTTTTTAAATTTTGCCCGATTTCAATATAATATGCAGAAGAAAAACATCTAGAGCTTGAAATTTTTTTTAGAAATAAAGAATGGAACCTAGATAATCTAGAGATAGCTTCAGTGCCACAATATTATTGGATCTTGCAAGAATGCAGGCTGAATTTGGCCATTATCAGGACAAGCACTCGGTTTAATATTCAACGTTATATTTTTAAACAATATAACGCAACACATTTTAGTCTGTAATATTTTTGAGGCACTGAAGATTCTTGACCGGGATTTGAATGAAAATCGAAGATGATCCTTTTTTTATTTGCAGAAAATTTACCCTTTACTGCTGTTTTCGAATTTTGGGCAATTTTGATGAGTTGTGGAGAACACACCTAGCGGTCTGGAGCTACAAAAATTGCTTGGAATTAAGAACATGCATTAGGAAGTGAAAACATATTTAGTGCAACCAACCTAAGCATCATATTCCAGCATATAAGATTAAAAATATATATTTCTGCAGCCCATTGCTCTTGAAGCAAAGTTTGCAATTTTTTAATAACTCAACTACAAAAACATAACGGTTTCTAATATTGTTTGTAAATGTAAAACTTGCATATATTTAGTGAGTAAAACATAGATGACAAAATAGTGGTATCCAAACTTGCAACGTTTTGAAATGGCAAAAACAGCATTTAATTTCTACCTCTAAAGATATACCGTACAATTTTTTTTGTTTTCAAGGAAACTGCGCCTTATCTTGCAAGGCTAAGGTTAATTTCTTTGTTTGTAGATATTTGCCCATCACATACAAAAATTTAATTGGAAACTAAAGATGGTCATGGGACCTCGATTATAATTCTTATCTAAGGCACCCATATATACGCTGTGGGAAAGCCACTATCAAGGGCTTATTTTTAAAATTACATATTTCGAACGGTTGTGCCATCTAAGAAAATTTGAAAGCTAGGCGCACCTTCAGTGTCTCCAGCCCTCACTTTCTGTTACAGCTGCACTTGCGAAGCTGAATTAATGTGTTGAGTACTTTATTTTAGCCACATATATTGCGCTGTTACGTGTCAATTTTAAAGAAAGGCCGCAGTGACGCGATTCTCGTAGTATTTGTAAGTGAAATCTAAAGCTTACAAATCTACCCATTAATATGCTCTCATGCAGGTTTTATGCAAGGTACATTACACCTGCTGTGCCCGATAGCTTGAGACAAGGGTTAGAAATAAACCATTGGTGGCGCATTGCTGGCAGCCACTTCGCACAGCGCAGTAAATTTTTATTTTGTACATAAGAAAGTGAGGTTATTCGCTCCAAGTACTAAATATTCACTTTAGACAATAAACAAGACTTACAGAGTCGGTGAGCACATTCGGAAACCCCTGTTTCAATATTTGCGGTTAGAAACCTCATGTGTACCTTTTTTCCGTCTGCAGAAAAATTCAGGGTTATGTAGATACCGAAACCGTTACCAGCCCATTCGCGCACCTCAATTGCGCTGCTCTCAACATGATTTTGAGCGGACGAAACAACCTGCCGCTATGATGGCTGGCCCCATGCATGAGTAAGGGTGATATGCGGGTAATGGTTGCTTCATGTCGGCCCTTTGGCGCACATGAAGGCGCGAGTTACAGTGAGCGTGTTGAACTTTGCAATGCGGATAATGACTACAAAGCGGTAAGGATATAAATGAGTGGAACATTATTTTTAAGCTGTAAAATACAAATACGGTCTTGTTGAATGGTTGTGCTGGCGCGCACGAAGAAACCATAGGCAACTTATAGGTCTACCGCTACACAGGGCTGTCGAGCCAAGCCAAGGCCGCACTTGTATTGTCCGGCAATCTGATTTTGTATTTTCGTGGTCTCCTATTGTACTGGGGAACAAAATGCAGACGTGAGGGTTCTTTATCGCAAATAATGAAACATGGTTCGTGCCGGTACTCTTCACAGTAGCAACACCATTTAATGTGTAAGTCATTAATCAGTAATTTAGGTAACTAATGTCAATTAAGGATTCCAAACAAAACCTTTTCTGTGGCGCTCAAGGTAGCTTCCAGCGATATATATGTATCTGATTTCCTTCCCCTGCCTCGGAAATGTCTTTTTTCCCCCTTGGATCAAATTTGCTTACACAAGCAGTATATGTGTAAAAATATATCCGATGACTACATCACCACTGATCCCACTGAAGGTCCTTATAATTGCTTGAGTGGCAGCCTTTTATCTCTCTAACAGGCTAGAAAATTCACATGAATACGGAATGAAGGCTGATATTTTCTTTCGTATATTTTCTAGGATGCCTGAGGAGAGGCAGCATGTACCTGAGTGACGTCCTCTCCAGGAAGACCACGGCAGCAATCAAGCGATGGCTCGTAACAGTGAAGTAATGGGACGGCAGGCACAACGAGCAGGGAACCGTGACATCTTCAACTCAGCCTAGAAGCTGAATGCCAGAATAAATTGCTGTGAAGCCTCACAAACTTAGTAAGCTGTAAGTGCCATTTTTTATTAGGAGGGCTTTGAGCCTTTGGAATATTTAAGAAAGACCAATAAAAAGTGCTGTTTAAACCTACATTTGTCGATGTGCAGGCTTTTTTAAGCTACATATACGTATGGGTTGCTTTTCACCTGCCCGGAGAACAGCATTGCTGATGCCACAAAAAACCCGCTTGGAGGAGAAGATGCGCATCTCAAAATGCTGCCGCAGCACTAATTTTCAGCAACAATAGCACTGCAGACGTTTTAATGGGTAAACAATAGGCCATGGATGAGTAGATCACTAATTACACATGGATAGGCCACCGGGCAGTGTGTACTGCCGAAGTAGTTGGGCCATGTGTGGGTAAGCCATTGCCCATGCCTGACCCTAGCGCGGCACTAGGCTGGCCAAGTCGGCAATACTCGTTGGCCCGAGGTCTACTGCCGATGGTAGATAAACCAGCGGCCAGCGAGTACCACCGATGTGGTTGGGCCATGTGTGGGTAAGCCATGGCCCATGCTTGACCCAAGCGCGGCAGTAGGCTGGCCAAGTCTGCAAGCCATGGCCCATGCAGGACCCTAGCGCGGCGGTAGGCTGGCCAAGTCGGCCATACTCGTCGGCCCGAGGTCGATTGCCGATGATCGGCCATTCTTAGGCCATTGTCAATCCCCGACCTCGGGCTGAGGTTGGTCGCCTAGGTTGGCCCGGTGAGTTTCAGTCGGCCATATTGGCAAGGGCCGAGCGCGGGCCGACCATAGGCTTGCCGCTTGGGCGTCTACTATGCGATGACACTGCACGTTAAAGAACCCCAGGCAGATCTTAGGCGATCGCTTTACACATATATGGCTTTACACAATCACCGTCGTCACAAAAATATTCAAGCTACCGACGTCAGTCATGTCGATTTATTTTCAGAGACGATATCGATAGGTGAAAGAAAGGGTTGCGTACACACAGGCGTAGCTTACAAGCACCAGCATGTTTAGGTGGGCACGAGTCTCTCAGTACTAATTTATTGCTTGCGTCGAAATGGGAAGAAAATAAAAGTTTTATTGGCAATACACCAACGTTTCTGCGAAAGCAGCATCTCTTCGCCTTGAAAATGGACAACAGCTGCCAGTGGCCCCAGACCTTCCGGGCACTCAAGGCTCCTTTTATTAAGGCCAAAGCATTGCTAGGCTTTGTGGCGTCCTGAAAACCTTTCAGCAAAATTTGTCAAAAAATGTGTCACCGGATGCGAGGTCATCATTTGGTGATGCCATATCGACATTGGCCAGTAATAGTAGTATTTAATAATAATCAAAATATAGTGCTATTAACTGGTGCTCATAACAATTACTCGTAAAGACAGCTAGTCTAGGTAGTAAGTGATAAATAATTAGTGATAGGAAGTTAGGGATACGATAATTAGGGACCAGATCACTATAAGATATTCAGTGATGAGAAAATAAGAGAGAATTAGTGATATGCCTTTAGCTGTAGATAGTTATGGGTAGTTATTAAAACAGTCGCGACAGCAGTATGCTTTCTCATTCTCCCAACGCAGTTTCAGCAGTGACCTCCAAGTTTTTTTGGATCATCTGAAAGGTTAGTTTTGCCTCTACGTAAACACTGCTTCCAGGTTTATGAACGCCCTTGCACCAATAATAATAAGAAATATATGAGGACACCCTAGCTGGAAACGAATTAAATGCTTTGAAAGCTTTACACGCATTTCTTCCAACTGAAGCGTGTGAAACCGCGTACCTCACGTACACTGCCTCTGGCGAGGACCCAGGCACCGCGATTGCATCCGATGCAGGGTTTTATCAGCGACGCGGTTTGATTTAGCGCAGAAGGATTAGCAACCGCAACGCACTTTACCAGAGGATTAAAGCGCAAGGGGCTCACAAGGGGCAAACAAGCAGTAATCGTCGTAATCTGTTGGCTAAAAGAGCTGTTTTGAAAGCTTTGTGGAATAAAAACGTGGATAATATCGCACATGAAATGCTTTAAGCCCTATTACGGGCAGTCGCAGTTGAGTATGGCCTAAGCCTGCAGTAAAGTTAACGCCTGATCTGGTGCTACATGGGTGCGCATAGTGTGCAAATAGATGTATTTACATGCTGGAAAAACAGTTGAAAGCATAAGATTCATTGCAAACAATGTCGGTATTGTGACGTAGCAGGCCTTAATCTTTACTGCAGACTAGACCTCTTTCGTTTCATTTCATTGCAAAGTATTATTCCTCCAAGTTCCGCCTGAACTACCGTTTCCTTCTAGAAAATGATGCTAACAGAGACGATAATTGCCAAGTATGGCTCCCTTAGTGGCCTGGTCAGAGCAATATGACTTGAGTGACGACCAGTACAAACAATGAAGATTATGCCTACTCCCATTTGCCTCCATCCATGGCCATGAGCCTTCCTATTCAATAAAGGACGTTGAATTAACTAACCACCAAGTTCGCTCATTTTTCAAACAACCCAAGCGAATTAGTGTAACACTCCCACGAACGTTTCTCCTCGCCACGATTGTGCACAAAAATCTTCACAGCGAAACATTCTCCGATAGAAGGACGTCCTTGTGAAGGTCGACCTTGCTTGGCGCGAAATTCAGCGAGAGCTTGCGCAAGCGTTAGCATGCGGTGTGGGCTCCTTTCGTAGAACGTCGAAGTTGGCTGAATCGGCCGATCAGATGAGGCCGACAGTGGAGCGCGCACGCTATCTACTGTGCATCGCACACGGAATTTGCTTGGCTGTGTCGACGGCAGCCATCGAAATGTTTTGCGCGTAGGTAGGCACAATTTACGCCCACTGAAAGAAAATAGACAAGTCGCCTATACCGGGAAACAAACGACTATAGCTTCGATCCAAGCAAAGCGCGAACCACTACTCCGAGTCGTTTATTTTTCTTTATTTCACGGAGAACATTCTGTGGAAGACAAACTAAAGCAGATGATGCCTGAAGAAAAACAGGTCGTAATTCTCTTTATATATAGCGTAAAGATGATAGTAGCGATGAAAATGGCGCTGCACTTAGTGAGAGGATACAGATAGTAGCGATGACACTATCGATGCATTAGTTGATGATCATAATGATAGCAGTAGCGATAGTGATTATGATGATGGTAACAATAGGAGTTAATAACAATGATAATAGTGACGACATTATTGTACATTCATTTGATAATAATGATACTTACGATAGTCATGATGATCATAGTATCGATGACAATGACAATTCAGTGAAAGAAGAATCCTGTAAAATGGCTTTAGCCAATTCCGCTCTTAGGCAGGTTTAGGAGCAGTCTGAAACCTTTTTGCGATGCAAAGAAGGGCAACGATTAAGTAGTAGTGCTTGTGTGGGTACCGCGCGCCTACTACCCGATCCTACCAGCTATGTCGCGTCCTTGCTGAAGCTGACGTTAACCACACATTGATCCACTCCAACGTTAGTAGTGATGGCCTTAGGTGCGGATGCGACAGATACCTCAACCTATGGCGAAACTAAAATATCTAAGTGCGCCAAGAGTTCACGCTTCCGAGTATAGCAATTTATCGAGGTTTTCTTATCACTATTGCTCGTGCTACTACTATTACCACTGCTACCAACATTACAACTACCACAACTAGTACAGCTGCTACATACTGCTACTACTACGGCGACGGCAGCCACCACGACTAACACGCTTTTCTCGGCAGCGTTCATCCTGACACAAATCACTGCTATCAGCATCGACGTACCAATCGGCGACGGCAAGACCTCCTGCAATACTAACAGTCGTAATTCTGAAAACTTTTAGGATGCAATACCACGGGAAGGAATGCTAATCAGGCTTCGAAAGCAGTTGGGTGGAATGATGGGCGCAAAATAGGTTGCAATAGCATGACAGGCGATTGAATAGAATGGGAGCTATTTAAAGACCAAGAAGAAAGGTCTTTGTCTCCAACCTCCTGTGAAAAACAGTGGCCTGTCGTTACCGTCACTGAGTGCACACCAAGGTCATGACCAGCAAAACAGTGATTAACTGACAGGAGTATGCAGAAACTCTTTTGATGAGCAAGAAATTGTGGGTGGAGTTCTCAGTCCAGGGCCCCTTTAGAGATTGCAGCCTCTGCCTTTCGATGAGGCAGGAAATTCCACGGTGGCTGCCACGTACGGCTTGTCCACAGGGGGTGGACAAGCCGTACGTGAAAGTGCTGGAAGATATATATATATATATATAGTGGCTGCACAGCAACCATAGTTCTGCATAAAGAAAGTAAAAAATTTCCCATAAAGAAAGGTGTTAGACAAGGAGGCACAATCTCGCCAGTACTATTCCCAGCTTGCTTAGAGGAAGTATTCAGAGTCTTGGAATGGGAGCAGTTAGGGATAAGGGTAGATGGAGAATACCTCAGTAATCTGCGACTTGCTGATGACATTGCCTTGCTAAGCAACTCGAGTGATGAACTGCAAATAATGGTTGATGACCTAGACAGAAAAAGTAGAAAGGTAGGCTTGAAAATCAATATGCAGAAGACTAAGGTAATGTTCAACAGCCTCGGGAAGGAACAGCAGTTTACTTTAGGTAGCGAAGCACTGGAAGTAGTAGGCGAATATGTCTACTTAGGACAGGTAGTAACCGCAGATCCGGACCATGAAAAGGAAATAACAAGAAGAATAAGATTGGGATAGAGCGCATTTGGCAAGCACTCACAGATTATGACTAGCAGCTTACCGGTATCGCTCAAGAGGAAAGTATACAACAGTTGCATCTTACCTGTACTTACCTATGGGGCTGAAATGTGGAGACTAACCAAGAGGGTTTGACTTAAGTTGAGGACAACCCAGAGGGCTATGGAACAAAAAATGGTAGGGGTAACATTAAGAGATAGGAAGCGTGCAGAGTGGGTCAGAGAAATAACTCAAGTTCTTGACATTCTAGTGGAAATAAGAAGAAGAAATGGGCATGGGCAGGACATGCATTGCGAAGAGAGGATAATTGATGGTTGCTTAGGGTAACAAACTGGATTCCAAGGGAAGGACAGCGTAGCAGGGGGCGACAGAAAGTTAGGTGGGCGGATGAGGTTTGCAGGGGTCAAGTGGTTGCCGCTAGCACAGAACCGGGTTAATTGGAGAAATATGGGAGAGGCATTCGCCCTGTAGTGGGTATAGTCAGGCTGATGATGATGATGATGATGATGATGATGATGATGATGATGGTGGCTTTTGTATTGACAGACATTTTGACGGTAGCGACCAGGACTGAATATTGGGCTGGTAGGTCGCGAGTAATTATTCTGAATAACGCACAAGTCGAGCAATCAGAAGAGAATACAGAAGGAACATGTGCTTCTCAGTCGTTTGTTTCCAGCCTTCGCATACACGATCAATCGAGTTTCAACCGGTTCGTATATTTTCTATACAATTTATCCGGGGCTTACGAAAACAAAATTGCATGCGAATATTCCCTTTAAAGCAGCAGTTTCCATCCCCGTTGTAGATGCAAAACAGTTTTTATAGGCCGCATATCAGCATTGAAAATCGCAATTCACATCTTTTTACCCGCAGTGGCGGAATCGCAAATTAAGCCACCTCAAAATAAATGCTTACCTTGCCGTTTCGACTGATATCTAGTCGCAATCAAACTATACTACTACCCCCAATATAAAACGGAGCACACGAACGAACCAAATTCCGTTTCGCGGCCCGCCCAGCCGTTGCGCACGTGTATAGCTTTGGTGCGTGTGGGACACTCGGATATTTAGCTTGACACTTTTGGTGTTCGCCTCATCAGCTGCCCGGACGAAGGAGATCAATTTTCCCCCAACCCAGTGCTCCGTTTTGTTTTGTGGGAACTAGTACATCTGACATTGAGCCAGAAGGCAAATGTGCCTTATCCGTATGCGCGTATTATAGCGCTGTGTAGTGCACTGCTGCCTCACGTTTTGCTGTTTATTGTAAGCGCTAGTTATGCGGGACTAGTCACACATCTCTTTGATTTCTCACTCTATAGCTCAGTATCATGTCATTTTCGTGATTTGCCTACCCCTCGTCCCCCGCTGTCAGAATATTTAATGAAGCATGCTCAATTGACGGTACTGCTCATGCGCAGTTTGCGAAGAATGCTTCCTCATTACAAATTATTTGAATATGTACGGCAGATTAAAATTGGTCCTTTGTTTAAACAATATGGAAAATAATTCCAGCGGTCCACTTCAGCCCGCTTAGCTGAATAATTCAAAAACGTTGCGAGTTCTGTAACGCCGCTTGCCCTCCACACGACCCTAGCGGATCTCGGCCGCTCTTGGCTCAGATGACGCATGTGTATGGCATATTTCCCGATGTTAAACGAATGAGCGGCACAGATAGGACTTAGAGATCACGAAGATGTTCATTTAAACGCAGGATAGTGCGTTGCTGTTGGAATTTGATGAAGCGGACAATATCACTGCACATTAGGAGTGCTGCAGCTTTATACGAAGCATAGCTCTTTTATGCAGCAGGAGACATAAAGTAGAAATTGATCAGTTACTTCTCGTAAAAAGCGTCCTCCTGATTGAATTCGGGGCGAATTTTACAGAGCTTTTAAATGCGTTCTCGCTCCTATCCTGCTAAACGCCGCCATTATGAGTTGTGATGTCGTGACCTTTCCTGGGCGTTTATAATATGTCGCACAGTCTTAATCAAACGTGTACAGATGAAGAGAAACAAGGCTCAATGGAAGGCCCATCATGCTGCGCTGCAAAATGTAGATTACAAAATTTTAACTAATTGCCTAGAGTTCGCAATGGCGGTTGCTATTGGCTCTCTCTAGAAGTGCGCCTTGACGGGCAGCCTTGCGCCATTCAAAATGATGCACACATTGCACGTACAATCCTAGACATATGCTTCGGCTCTCATGATCAGGTTGCTTTGCTTCAGGTCGACCTCGCAAAAGCATTTCACCATTTTCGCCACTCATTCGTTTTTACTTCTTGAGCGGGTAAATGTTGGGTCCATTGAGCTAAAGCGGCTGCAACTTTGCAGCATTATTTGTTCCACTCCCTTGGTTGTAAATGAGCATTTTTTAAGCCCCGTACAAATCCGCTGTTGTGTGAAGCAAGGCTTTGCAGTGTCTTCGCTGCTTTTTCCTCTTTACCTGGATGCACTTTCTCTGTGTTCTACATAGTTGTAATATCCATGGTTTGGTTTGGTCTATGGGGTTGAAGATCCGAGAATAACCCCGGATACGAGAGAAGTAGTAGTGTAGGGCTCCGGATATTTCACCCACCTGGGTGTATTTAACCTAGACGTCTTTAAACTGGACTGACAACGCAGGGGACACGGGCGTCTCGCTTTTCGCGTCCATTAAAAAGCGACCGCCGCGACCGGGATTCGATCCCGCATCCTTGGGCACAATATCCATGGCTTCTCTCTTATTGGAAACGAAGGCAAAGTGCTTTCATATGCTGACAATCTTGCTTTTTTTCTGCACTGGCAAGCCAACCATTCAAAAAGATGTATCTACAAAAGAGCAATTTGGCATCGTCTTTGGTGCTCAGATAAATTTCTCTAAAGGTTCCGGCATTCGGTTTGGTTTATGGGGCTCATTGAAGCCCCTACATGCAGTAGTGAAATGGCCATATGCGACCCGAAAATATTTGGACATTCCACTTCATGCATTTAAGTCAAATACGCATTACCGGAAAGAGCGGCTTCCGGTCGTTTGGCATTATGTTCATACTTTTGTCCCCCAGCCGCTTTTCTGATTTCGTCGGGCTCAGTTCTAAAAGATGTTTTTCGCGACAAATGTTTATCCTCTGCTCTAGACGCTCCACAGTGCGAGAAATTACATCTAGCTCTTTCACCAAATATTTTAAACGTTTATTTGGTCATACAATCTTGAGCCGATCAGGCGTGATAAAGGGGAAACAAAAGAGCACCACATGATAAAGCAGCATGCGTCACGAAAGCACAGAAAAACAGCGAAATGAAATAACCTATTCAATTAAGGCCGGTTTTTGCATGGACGTTGGCCTTAGTGCACCAGTATGTGGCAGTTAGCTGCTCGTTTGTGCTTGTTTCAAGGTTGTTTTTATTCCATTATTAGAGCATTGCTGTAAGTGAACTTCATGGCTTTGCTTCCCAAATTAGCGGTTTCTTCAAATATTACTGGCCGCCGCTATTTAGTAGGACTTGTGCAGTAAGTTTATAATTTGGGGCCGTGTTTTGCAGTTGGCATTGAGTGAGTATTTTGTTTGCTTTCGCTCAAGTGTTTACACAGGGAATTAATAAAGATGCTCGTTTGGCCGCCATTATATCGTTCTTAATACATTCGTCTTAATGGCCATGATGTGCTGATACAAGACCGCAAAATGCCGAGTTCTCTGTCGAATTGCATGCCGAAGCTCTTTCTGGGAACACGGGGCTCCATATAAGAATGGAATAAAAAAACATCAATTCCGACTGAATATATGGCGGCACCCTCTGACCCTTCATGGCTCGCAGTCCTGCATGCAGGGGGAGGGGGATGGTATGACTTCAGGTGTTGGCCGGGAGGTCTTATGCCTCGGCGGCCTCTTCCACCAGCCGGATAGTTCGGAGCTGGAGCTCAAGGATCCGACCAACGCAGCAAGTTCTCACAGGTTTCTCTGCTGTTTATTTTGTGCGCTCCCCCAGGGGAGTGCAGACATTGCAGAATTATGCAATTGAGCATCCCTCTCTCGCCGCAGTGACCTCAGGGAGCATATGGTTTTCCATAACCGGGTGCGGATGCGTGTAAGATTGCAGTCGTTACCACACGATCGCCTGTCTATTATTTAGTTTTGCGTCTTGTGTGTGTGTGGAGGGGGGGGGGGGGGGGTTTAAGGCGTTGACAGATCATGCAAACTTGCTAGCTTAAGTTTTCCCATGAGGCCATCTATTACGCAGCATTATAGATGGCTGTATAAAAAAATGTATTTCCACCTTCTGTCGACTGTCTTCTGTAGGGTGTTCCTGAAACAAATTAATATTGTTTCATTAGTTGGAAAGACGCAATTATCTTTTGGGACCTGCTTCAAAAAACTCTAAACAAAGACGTCGTTCAAAATTCGCAGAATCCGCGATGCCTTATAGTTGCCTGACCTGCTTGCGAACCTCATGACATCCTTATCCTTATTGGACAATATAGTTTGTGCAATAAGCCCATGTTCGATTTCACGCAGAAACTTTTGTGCCACCGGTAATTAATATCAACCGAATGATACCTAAAGTAAAGAACATTTATGGGGATGCTGTCTTTTGACCAGACTGGCTTTCGCTGTTGACACTTTATCTTTGCCGCCCTTTTAGATGCATTCTTTGTAGAGATACTGCAGATCAGTAATGGCTGAACGCTTTGCAAGTAGTCTCTATAGATACTCTTCCGGTACATGACCATATGCAATAAATACCATGCACGAAAAATTGCGGCTCAGACAAGATAATAATCTTGTCTGAGCCAAGGAAACTTGTCTGTTTGGATAGTGGTTGATTCCTGGCGGTGACGCGATTCTTTTCTGAAATGCCCGCTTGTGCGAGCATGCTCTGATGACAGGCACTGTCCACACCACTCATGAGCTTAATAATGATTTGCATTCAAGAATAACTAATCCATATCAGTTCACTCTTATCATTAGCGAGAAGCATTTATTGCGAAAGAGTATTGCACCATGCAGACCATTGGGAAAGAAGCATTTTAAGGCGAAAGCCTTTGTTGTGTCATCGTTGTCGTCAGCAAAAGTGTCGCGCTTTTGCGGTGGCTCTTATTGGCTGAGGTGGAGATGACGTCATAGAGGTCTCGACCAATCACAGAGCACCACCACAGTGTACACTAACGCGTTACTTATATGGCCATATGCCAATCCATGATCAATTACTAAATAATGTCTAATTATCAATTAGTAATAACTAATTATCAATTACTGTTCGATGGTTAAATATTAATTACTGATTATTTACTTCGTAATTATCTAATTTTAATTATCACTGACTAATGATCAATTACTGATTAATGCCATATTATTTATATCGTACTAATTAAGAACTTAATAAATTAATGACTAATTAGGAATCACCAGTGCCGAATGATCACTTATTTATATAATGACTAATGAATGACTAATTATTTATGTAAACTTAAACGTTTCTAGACGTTGTGTGTAGACATTGCTTGGAACATTCTCGAAACTCATCCCTACTTGACAACTCAATTCACTAGCAGAATGTGAAGCAGTGGTCGCTCACTTTACTTGTAGCAGCATTCATCGCTACATGCGCAACAGTTGCGTAGCAGAATGCGGCACTCAAGCTTTCGGCTTTCACCACTTTAGTTGCCAAAGTGTCTCGTAATTTTTTCATATCTGCTGTCATATGTTAAAAATAATATGACCGTCTTCAGGTTTAAAACTGAACAAATTGTAAGGTGCCTGTGCACGGAGATAAAGAGGTTTACGTTCGGCTTCTGCGAGAAGTAATCGGTGTTACGATTAAGCACTCGCCGCCTATGGTAAGTGAAGCAGGAGGGGAAATGCACTTCGCCCTGCATAAGAGTATTTCGCGCACATTTTGTTCCGTTCTTTCCGATGGGATTATCCAGCAGGGCCCTGAAATTGCGTCGACGTCTCTTAAAATCCGGATTCGTGTGAAGTGAATATTACAAAGAAATAAGGTGAGCCAACTCATCGCGCAGACCCTTGAGCGTTGCAAGCTATAAAATTTTAATAATTTCGAGGCCAAGTCGAGTACGACCGTTCAACTCCATCGAACTGAGTGGCTTCTTTTGCGGCATTTTAAAATATTGAAGGCGCAGGAGATCCCTCGCATAAGTTCTTTAAAACACTGTAGTTGCGAGCTGTAAGCCGCCACTCCCAAGGCGACGCGGTAACTTCCTATCGATCGTAAAAAGCAGGCATTTCCATGTTGCCAGAAAGAATTAGGAAACTGGTTTATAAAAATGTTGGACATATTATCTACAAAATAAAAAAAAAAGAAAAGGAGACTGGCGAATATGGTGCCAGAAATATCAAGTCCATTTGCTCAGGAAGCAAGAGACGTACTTGCCGCCGAAGAATTTTTTGCGTTTTCCAGGAGTCGGCCGAACTTCCCTACGTCTTACGGCGCGTCAATGAGCAAGAGAGTTAGATATATTGCAGTTTTTTGTCGCAGTGAACGTTAAACGAACTTATGAGTCGACAATCAATTCTTAAGTATCCGGCTGTTTCGTACATTACGAAGGAAAGACGGTTTAAATTGAAATCGCAAAGCTATTCTTCCCAATCGTGACCACAGTATAGTAAATATTCCATTAAAGTCCCATAAGAGCACCAGCCGCGGCGTCGTATATGGAGGCGAGTAGCGATGAGCGGCCGACGAAGTTTACGAACGCCGTTAACGTTCACCGGCGTTTCTAGATTTGAGTATAACTCAGCGAGGCACCTGATGCCAGGATCTTCAAACCACCTTAGATTAGATGAAAACAACTCAAGTGAAGAGAGGACTTTTGGAGGCGGGTGCATTGATAGAGCATGTCTTTCTTGGTACATTATAGATGGCAAAAATACCACTTGAGAGGAGTTACCATCGGACCTACATATATACTCTTGTGACGGTTTAGAGCAAACCCGGCTGGTAGAGGTAATAATGGGACCACAAATCATTTGCAGCTTATGTACGTACGGTGTTGTGGCCTCCCCATTTGAAGCTACGCTGATATGGATGCGAGCCGTTTGAGATATTTTTTTTTCCCTAAGTCCATCAACTACATATCACCTATGGCGAAGTCATTTAAGCCAGCTTAATTGTGCAGCGCAAGCGCACAAGCGAGTTCCCTGTTCAGTAGCTCTGCACTGAAGAAGGCGAGGGAATAGTGGGGGAAAGGCTGCCCGCTCTTGTATTTATTTATTTACAGATACTTCAGTCTTCGGCGAGGGACATTGCAAGAGTGTTTACAGAATGCACAGAACACGGTATAAGTCGTAATAGGAAAAAATAATGCACTGACAAACTGTTCTGGATGGAAACTACGCAAGGAACTATTACGGTTGTTCGAGATTTCAGTCGACATGGGAGTACACAAAAATTGAAACAATCTAAATAGGCAAGAAAATCGCAGAATGTTTAAGGGGCTAGTGTAGTGCTCTGTGCGAACGACTGGCTATGAATTTAATGGGGGCTGCAATGACTGAGAATTCATTGGCGATCATATCTGACATGACAATGCGGTCGCGCACGCACGCACGCACGCACGCACGCACACACACACACACACACACACACACACACACACACACACACACACACACACACACACACACACACACACACACACACACACACACACACACACACACACACACACACACACACACACACATCTGTATTTTAATGTATGCAGCGATAAATGCTCTACCATATTGAATATTCTACACCTGAAAAAGAGAAAAGCTATGGTTCTAACGACGGCAAATTAACCCCACTGTTTTTATTCTGAATGGATTCCTGTTTGTCAGACTCCCATGCGCAGTGCGAAAACCACATAAATGAAGCGCATTCAATTATGGGCCGCACATAGGTTATGTACAAAGTTAGTCTGCACTCTGTTTAAGGGTGGGCTTTAACTACCCAAGTTTTGTGAATGGTTTAGTGCATATGGTGCCAACATGAGCATGCCATTTCAAGTTAGACGTGAAGGCGGCTTCAAATTATTTTAATACGTCAGCACGTGTTAATTCAGGCCAATTACGACAGCAACTTAACGTAAGCAATACTACGTCAGGTTTCAGCCCGTTGCGTAAACCCTGCCGATAGCCCCACATTTGACCTTTAGAGCGACCCTCTTCAAGCCGTTGGGTAAAGCCGGTCGATAGCCACACCACGCCGCAGAAGCGGAAGAAGAAGAAGAGAATAAAAAGAAACTACGTCAACATTGCTTACGCAAACTACCAGGTTTAACTAAAGCTAAAGCCCAGAACTTTTTCTTGTTGGTAAACGTCATGGATACGGTCTTATACAACATTCATCTCCATTTGTCGCATTTAATTCGAAGCAAATTACCCAATCATAAACGCAGTCTTCCGGGTGTGTTATGCTTTACTTAGATGACGTCGTTATTGTAAACTGTAAATGGAAGGAGCTCGAGCAGAGAGCCTTGAGACACGCCTGATGTAACTTTAATATTAGCAGACATTTCACGCCTTTATGTAAGAAACTGTGACTTCTGGCGCAGATATCCAATCTGATAGCCAGTGACCACTCGGGACAGCCTCGAGATTTAAAAAACGTGTGCTATATGACACACCATGCGCTACGTTTTTCAGTAATCTCCTTGCTCCTGAGATTAAGTGCTGTAGCAAAATCACGAGCGAACTAAAGGAACTGGGTGACGGTAGAGGATACAGATCGAAACCCGTACTAATAATGGCTGGATATAATGCTGTTATTAGCGAAATACATGCAATTTAAGCATTGATTATATTATCCTTTGCCTCTCGCGTATATTTGTTATAACGTGCTATATATTTACTTTGTGCAATTCCTGTTACCACTGCTTCCTTTCATAACTTGTTCTAACTGGTTCAGAAGGTCCCAGTACAGTACTTTTTCACTGTATGTACATTTTTTGAATTTGTTTATTATGGTATGTATATTATCATGCGTGCACAATAAACTTGAAACTTGCTGCTGCCAAGGTGTATATGAATAAGGTGCTCTAGATCTTTGCAGCATATTGAGATTAAGGAGACTGGTTTATAATTAGTAATCGTCTAATTTTTGCCGCATTTAAATACTTGGATGACATTAGCAGTTTTCCAAGTGCGAGGAACAGCGGAACCATTGAGCGATTTGTTGAAAATTGCCGTTAACTATCGGGAATCCAGCGACAGTCATGTATCGTGCATTCCATTCACAGTATCTTTTCAAAATCGCGTTTGGTACACAAGCGAGGCCTGGACTTTTGTTTGGAATCACTGTTTGCATATACTCACAGAAGCCGTTTGCCTTTACTGCGTTAACGGTGATTTTGTTTTGCGAAGTAACCTGGTTCCTACTCTTCGAATTATCAATTCCAGCTGAATCAGACAGCAGAACTCTTGCACCTTACATGCGCAAGGAAAAAAATATCCGTCCTAAGAAGAATGCTCAGGAATGACTCCCTGAGCGTTCCTCCCTTTCCAGCAGTGCTTTCTCGCAAACCACATCGCATGGAACGCGTCTGTTAGAGAAGCAAATGAAGCACATGTTCTTCATAGTAGGGAGTGTTTCACTGGTGAGAACCTTTTCAGAAGCCTAGCGCTGCGTATATGGTGTTTCCCCTTTCCCTTAACTCCAGTCTCAGAATGACGATTAGGCGTGCAGTTGCAGTGCTACCAGGTCACAAAGCTCAAAGTGTTTGACGGAGCGTGGAGCAATTTTCGTAATGGGGTGGGGCTGCTCTGGTGAAACAATCCTGTGTTATACAACGTTTTACTGAAGCCACTTTTGCTGGAATAGGGCCAAATCACTCACGGCTATGAGAGCCAAAGCTTAATTGCTACGATGAAGCAATGTACATGTTTTAAACGCTGCGGACGCTTTCCAACATGGTTGTTAGAGATATAGCATCACTAGCAAAGAACAGAGGTCTCGGCTAGCATCCATACAGCACCGAGACGTTACAGCAATCTAATTCTCTTTTTCTTTGTTTTAGTCAAGCGGTAATGGGATGTTTCTTAAAGTATATTTGCTAACCTTTCTGGAATAATAAATATAAACATTACGTTATTCTTTTTACCCGAATTAAACATTCAAAAGTCCTAAATACAAGCTTGCCTAAAACGGCACCCTAACCTTGCTTTTAAGAGCGCGTAGGCCTACCAATGGCGAAGGAACAATTTAATAATCGCTCTACGCGGACTGGTTTCACCGCTCGGGCTCAGTGGTGCACTCCGCTATCGGAGCGGAGGACCCAAGTCCAAACCTGAACGCCGCCACTGGGTTTCAAAGGGAGGGAGATCCAAAACGCGCCTTTTGCGTGTGCGCGCAAGTTAAAGAGCTTCAGCTTGGCTGAAATTCACCCGATATCATCTATTGTAGCGTCGCGCATCACTCACATGTCAATTTCGGACGATGGATCCCATCGTTCACAAAGTATATGCATGGCATGGACCAAAACACGACGGCTAGGTTTGGAGTTCTACAATAAACCACGAAGAAGATGAAATGGGCGTGGGCAGGGCGTCTAGTGCGTAGAGAGGACAACCGATGGTCGCTTAGGGTAGCAAATTGGATTCAGAGGAAAGGAAAGCGTAGCAGGGGGCGGCAGAACGTTAGGTGGGTGGATGAGGTTAAGAAGTTGACAGGGGTCAAGTGGGTGCAACTGGTACAGGACCGGGCTAATTGGAGGAGTATGGAAAAGGCATTCGCCCTGCAGTGGGTATAGTTCGGCTGATAATGGTGGTGATGAATAAACCACGACAAATACATTCGAGCCACCTCCAAACTGATATCGCGGAGAGATTATTTAGCGATTACTAGGAAGTGTCCCGTCGGTAGTAGTCAGGAACGGATAATAATCAGTTTTTGAAGTGAGGATGGAATTGCGCGTGTATCTATTATGGTCACAATATGAGACCAATATCGGTAAGTACTTTTATTTCAGAAACATATTTGGGGGGGGGGGGGGGGGGGGGACCTTCCGTAGCATATTGCAGTAGCGCAGAAATCCGTCGCGTCTTTACTGGAGAGCAGAGTTTTTATTCGCTTCATATCTGTTTCCCACGGATACTAACGAAATATTTATGATAGTTCTGGGCTCCTGTTCGCCCTGCGTTTGGTAGCGCTATACGGACGATAACCCCCGAAAACGCGATTAGTGGGAGCTAAGGCATTTCATGCCTCGACAATCATACGATGTGAATGAAATGAAAAGTGCAGTATATTGAGTATAATATGTGTCTGCATCACGCCGTGTTTTTCGAACCTCCTGCGTGTTTTCTATTGGGCTGCAGTGCGTTCTATGATGTTTCCTTACATATAGCCCCTGAATGTTCCTTAGTTTTCGCCACGTCTCAAACATATCACGCTTCACTTGATAGACGCACGCGTCTGGTCACGGCAGTTCCTGGCCCTACGGGGCTGGTACGGTAGGTCAACGCCGCTTGAGGCGGGAGCTAGCCAGCCACTGATTTTTATCTGTTGTAGGCCGTCATTGCACCTGCCACCGCTTCCGTGTTGGTGGACGACGGCTGTTGTTGCGGAGCGCGTCTTTCTCTCCCTCTTCTTTTCTTTCTTGCCTATTTTCTCTTCTGTCCGCACGAGGCAGCGGAGGTGGCTCAGCTACAGAGCCAGTAGCAGGCCCGTGCATTTTCTTTTCTTTCTTCCTACAGCCACAGCAACAACAACGCATCTGGTCATTGAGCGCGCGCAGAGCTGAAACTTTGTGTGACACGCCCTCTCTCCTTCGACTCCAGTGCATGGAAACATCCACGAACAGTGTGAGATTGCAGCATGAACAGAATCCGAAGACCATACTTGTCTGAAAATCAGCTTCTTTATCTATTATTGAATATGCTTCTATACGTACAGAGAGCGTGCCGCCAGTTTATGTGGCATATTGGGCTAAATCATTGATGGTGTCATCGCTGTCGATGTGTGCTTCCTTTCCTGTTCCTACTTTACGACATTCTCGTAACACAGCTTGCATATACACACATTCCTCCACAACCCTATGTCACCATCTAGCTACGGTGCCTGCTGTTTGAACGCACTCAGCAAAAGGAAATCCCTGATTCAAACGGGAAAGTCAGCGCAGATGCATGCGTGCGTGCATCAGTGATCGACCACCACTACCGAGAGTTACCTACTAAACAGCACGGCTGTTGCCGGCAAGTTACCCCAACTCAGTTGTAGCTGGCAACGGAAGTCGCACAAAGGCTGGCGTCCAGTGAATGTTTTAGTGCGCAGCACGAGATGTGTCACTCCTCCTTTCGCCCGTTTCGTGTTTTCTGGTGACTCCAGGTTTATGCAGCAGCGGCGCTCGTGCGGCACGCTTGTATCTCAGTCGGGGACTTTTTTGACATCACAAGAATAGGCTTTGGTGCTGAGCTGGCATAAACTGCCACATTAGGCAGCATTCATGCGATAGAATCGAGTCGATGTGCACTGGGACCCTCCCTTGGATACCGAGTCAGAGGCGGTACCCCTATAGTCTGTGCAGGCACGTTTGAACTTGGTTAACGCGGAGCTTTTGTCAGGTGGTCGACCACATGATGCAGTAGATTGCGACTATATGCTAATTAGTTTTCGTGACCTGAAACCGACGTGTAAACGGTAGTGCACTTCATTCGCTTTTGCCTAAACACACTAAGTGGCCCTTTGTTGTTTTTTTATCTTTGTTTCTTTTTTCACTCTCTGCAAAAGCCGTTGCCGTATATTTCTTCGGCCACATAGAATAAAGGTGGGTTGTCGACTCTTAATAGGACGTCTGCGAAAGGCAAGCACAGATGAATGTAAACCAAGCGTTTATTGTGGGCGTTATCATCGCAGGCGACGGCAAATTCACCTACTGCTTAGTTTTTCATTAAATAGTTCAAATTAAATCTACTGCCGGCATCGAAGCAAGTGTAAAGACTGCGAGCAAGTTCGATGGGAAAGCGGGACAGATTAGAAAGGGAGACGTCAGCCAAAATAAAACATGACCACAGCACACACAGTGAACAATAAGCATCTAAAGCGGCGTAGCGTTGTTCCACAGGAAGTGTAGGGCATGACACTGGTCGGAAGTAAAAGAGTGCTGTCGGTTGGGTTTAATTACTCTGCCATTGGAATTTAAATTGCACCCTAAAAGGGCGCCAAGTCGGGCATATCCCCAGGGGATGGTGAGGGCTCGCAGCAACAAGCATATAAGCTCAGCTATTACCATCGCCTGCACCCGAGGTTCAAAACATTTCATTCGTTTTAGCTCTTATATTCGTGCCGAAGTTAAGCGACACTAACTAGGTTCCCGGTAGCGAGGCTTACAGGAAAATCTCCAGATGCCACCCATGATCTCGCTGCAATCTCGTCCGCGTTCTCCCTGTCCCTTTCAAGTGCGGAGCACACCGCAGGAGAGCTCATTACCTCACACTGCCAACGAATTTCGTCGCACATTGCGGTCGTTGCTCAAGCCACGAGGTCTGCGTGGGCCGTGCGAAAAGATTTTTTTTTCTCCTAGCCTACCTAGCGTGCTGCGTAAGTCCTGCACAGAGCACTCGTTTGAAATTTATATTACGCCCTAAGCTCTAATTGCACCTAAGATAATTGCTCCGCGAAACGCATAAAGGTATGAACTGATTGCGGCTCAATGAAAGCAGTCATCATAAGTGTATTGAAAACACTGGATAGAGCCAAAAACCGTTAGATTTTGAGAGCAATTGAAAGAATCTACAAACGGCAGAAGTAAGTTGTTCGCGATAATTTGGAGCATTACATTCGGCTGCTGTTTATGTTAGCGGCAATGCGGTTTTCAGCGGAAGCTAGGGCGAAGTGCTGCATGGTATTCGGGGTGTTTATATTAGCCATAGCCAGCATTGATTTTGCGTGCATTTTATATCGCTAACTCTCAATATAACACGCGAAGACTTCAAAAAATTCAACTTACTGCGACTAGCTGCGTACACTAACCTGTCGGCCGGAGCCGGATTGGCACTGGGCGTAGATCAACTGTCGTAAAGACATGTCATGAGCGGCTATTGACACTGTCGATCGGGCATTGGATTTGCCGAATGCCCAATATGCATCAGCATACATGTTGCGAAGTCTGCCATACTCCAGCGTCTCCCAAACGGAACCGAGTGTGTTTTGAGCTGATTTTGGCAGGGGGACAGTTACGGCATGTGGGATTCATTATTGCTGCAATGGGGAGCTACAGTGTGTACAAGTACGATGGGGTAAAATGCTGGAATTCGCTTTATCACGCTATGATCCTACTGGGATCTCTCATCATTGAGATTTCGTGAAAAGCGCTGTGCGCGCGCGAGCACCGCATGGGTCGCACAATTACTATTGAGTTAGCAGGCCGCTGGTGTTTAAAATAGACATAGAAAATGAATAATATTGTGCAAGATGCCACGTTTCTATAGGAACTCATTTAGGCCATGAATAGAAAATTTAGGCAGCTTTGTAATCTTTTGAGCACTTCAAATGGCGAGCATATTGCTGCAAGCAAGACGATTGGACGTTACAACGACCTTGATTTATCCTGCTGACAAACATTCTGCAACAATAAAGAAAAAGAAATAATGTAAGATATTGTGACAGACGTGAGAAATCTGCTTGATCGACGACACTGCAACAGTGGTCACGGCCGAACTATCTACCGAACTGTCTACGATTACAATATCAGCTATGCACTCTAGCGTGAATAACAGGCTGCTATTTAGGCCTAGGAAGCAGCCAGCATGCCCACTCAACCGAGAAGAAGTGCAAGAAGAATGAAGAAAAATAGTACCCTGGAAATTTACCAAACAGAAAAACTATCCCACGCGTTTCTAGGCTTTTGCGCCATTTTTAGCGTCGCATAACAACTAATCATGCATTATATCATCCAAGGCTACCTGATCTCTTCACGTATACACAAATGCTTTTTTTTTTCGTCTAAAATATGGCACCCGCCCTTCCTTGTGCCTGTTGTGAAGCTTCTTGGCGAATTTGTCTTGAACTTTTCCCGCCGCCGGAGTTCCGTGTTTTATGACTATTACGTGTGTGACAAAAAGGCAAGGCAAAACAATGTGCACAAAGAAAATTTACATGACAAGATGTTTCCGTGCATAATATAGCGCACAAAGAGATCCGGAATGTTAGTGGTAAATCGCGCGAGCTTCCAAGCAGCTGCAGGGGCAATAGTATGGCGGAAGCCACAATTTCGGTATTGAAAGCCAGGAATTCTAGGCGGGTAAATGTGTGGGGCTACTGTATTTAGGAAACTAATGACCGCCTTGTCGCACTGGCTCAATAGTTAGGGCGTTCAACTGCTGAACCTAAGAACGCAGGTTCCACCCCGGCCACAGCGGGCGCCTTTCGATGGAGGTTAAAAGCAAGACTTCTGTGAATTTTGCGATATGATCGCACGTTGAGGAACCCCGGGTTTTAGAAATTAATTATTGCCTTCCTTATAGCCTGAGTCGCTTTGGAAAGTTTAAGCCTGTAAACCACATAAACCAAACAATGTTATCATGTTTGCAGTTAAGAGCAAATCCAGCAGTGTCTAATTCATCGAAAAACAAATTTCAGAGAAAGGTTAAAAACACAGGAATCGAACATATATTTTATTCGCTAAGTGCTCAGGTAAGTAATGTAAATCCATTGCGCCACAGAGGCAACGATTGTAGCAGGCTTTTAACGCGCTGTTATGCATGTTTACGCTATTTCTGCTATCTGTCGCCAGGTGGCGCCGCTCAGAGGACCCTACCGTTGAGAGAACGGTATCACGCTTCGGCGACGACTACTGTGTTTCAGACTTCAAACGCGTTTTCATGTCTATGACTGTAGCCTGCACATTTTCATTAGTTTTCTCTCACTAGTTGTTATTGTCTAGAGCTTAGGTTTGACGCCTTTCCTGTTTACTTTATATCTTCAGCTACTTAGCCTTACTACGGCCATGTACAGCAATATGAGTTTGCTTGCTACTGCAATGTGAAATTATTATTTTGCGCAAGCCGCTAATATTTCCCGCTTTATTTGCGACAAAAACGTGATTTAAGAATGGCAGCGAGATCCATCTCGCTACATATAAGGGCAGAAGCCTGTCAGCGCTGTATTAGTTCCACGCAGGCAGAAAAATCAACAGGTCTCCCATGGTTGGGCACTAGCGTGTTAGGCTTTGAATAGGGGGCTGCGCCCCTGCTAGATCATTATTATTGACGCTCAGTGCGCTTCGCGACTCCTGAACGTCGTTTCTTCCTGTGTGAAACATTTACTAGGGAGCTCCTATCAAATAAGGTTGGAAGAGAGCTTCTGCACCAACGCCGCCGTAATACACAATGGCGGAAATTTTCTCACCTAATAAAACTAAATTATCATTGCAGCTGGACTTTTCATCCTGGAAAGAAGAAGTAAAAAGAGACTGGGAAACCACAGCAATCAGGTCCGCTCCTAACAAAGCTCGCGAAAGCAACGTCGCGCCAGGCGATGTGAAGGTCAGCATTACCCTCTTGGGGATTTGGGGAGCAAATCAGTGGAATGAACCTAATCATGGTTTGTTAGCTATGTCAATTGTGCGGCGAAACTCCAGATAGTACTTGCAGCGCTCAGTGCTAGCGCGCTTTGATTGAGACAGCAGAAATAAGCTTATGTCTCCAGATCTCGGCGCAGGCGTGTCGGAGTGAAGGGGTGGAGCATCGACCCATTGATGAAGCGCCGCCCTTCAGAGGAGCACACCAATTATCCATATCTCCTATGTCCCCCTTTCCACCCTATAAAAGTCTTCCGCATATATCATGGCTGTGGACCCTTAGATAAATGCGAAATCAAAAACCCTCTGCCCCCCTCCCCCCCCCCTTCTACACAAAAGCTCATCCCACCAGCCACTTCCGCTCTCTCCTCCCATGAATCGCTAAGAAGGCCTCTATCTGCCTATAAATGCCGGCAACCACACAATACACAAAACATTCACACAGCTGCGCAAAAGAGGGGCAGTCAAATTAAATTCACAGACTTGGGTAAATTTCCTTTTACGACAATGGCAATAAACCTCTTTCGCTGCACTAGAACTGCCTTTAATGACGATGCTGTGCTTCAACTCGTAACATGTTCTGCTCACTTGGTGCTATATACCGCACGAGAAACAAACCGGCCGTTACGGGAGTTGACTGCTTGTACACTTCCGCAACATCGACGCAGTCTATAGGCAGTGCTCGCTCTAACGTCTTTGTACGACATTTGGCGAGGGAAAGAAACAGGAGATATGAGAGATGGTTACCTCTGACGAAGTCGCAAGCCACCTTGCTAAAAAATGAGCCTAAATGGCAGCTTCGGTGCCTTTCATCGCTTGGATTTACTGATTGCATCACATTCTTCGGTGTCCCCTGTATCCGACACGGCAAACATAATTCCAAATTTGTTGTGTTGAACTCTTTTTAAAAGGAAGAACCACGAACTTTTTTTCATAGCTTGGTGGCCAGAAACGATGTTCTGGTTGACTAATGAATGACGTCACTTGCAGCATTCGAAGCACACTCTCACGAGCATTGGATGGCGGAAATAGACTGAAATTAAGACGGTGTTCATAAAATGAATGTGGTGACCTAACACAATCCTCCAATTTTTTTCACGCGGGCAACGAGCAGTAAAGCGGCTTTATTGTAGTGCAGTGCTGCCCGAAAAAATTATCTGCAATGAAGCCACGAAAACGCCACATATAAAGATCGAGTAGCGGAGAAATGAATTCCGTAGAATTCGCCAGGACGTAAAGGAAAACATGCAGCATTTATATTGCCACCATGCGCTAATGTTGAAAGCCACCGTAGTTAATTCTTTAAAGTGGAGCGGGTGGGATGATTCGCTTGTGCTGGCAGTAAACCATATATGGTCGCTGAAGATGTGAGGTGTTCTGCACTTCGCACCTTGATTCTTGTAGTTTCATTTCATTTCATTTATTGATCCCTTAAAGGCCCGAAGGCATTACATAAGGGGGGGCTTATTGGTTTACAACGGCGATGATGGGAACGTGCATAACAATAAAAAGAACAAACATAGAAACAAACATAGAGGGGGTTGTAGTCATATCAGGGTTTCCCAGCAAATGATACATCATTTATTAAAGATATGTCAAGCAATACTCGCTACAAAGAGCGCAGAAGTGATCAAGATCTATGCGCGGTGAATTTTTATTTTCTCGCGGAATGTTTCGTGATCAGTGCATGCAGCGATGTCGTTAGGCAGTGAATTCCATAGTGCTATTGCGTTGGGGAAAAATGAGTTGTTGTAAGCAGACGTGTGGCCACTGATGCGTGCTATCGGGTTACCTTGACTTAGCCGGGAGGACGTTCGTAGTGGGGCGGTTAATAGAGTTATGTTTCAAATACCGTTGAACAGAAGCCCCCCCCCTCCCCCATAACCTAATCTCCAACAGTAAAAACTGACTGGAATGTCACCCCACTCTAAAACGAAATTAAGCAAACAGCTTTCCGGTATTAGGATTTCCAGCCATACTGCGGTAAAGAATTTCAGAGCGCCATGCATGTGTTTGCGTTTCACATAATGTAAACAGGATTTTGATACCAAAAGCCGTGACAGATACTCTGGTGCGGTATGTTCTCGTGATGTTCACGTGAAGCTGATATTCTGGGCGCGGTAGATTCTAAAAAGGCGAATAGTAAAATGAAACAGGCGAGTCTACTCTGTAATTTTCAACTCTAGAGTACAACATTTCAATATGACATTGAAGAGCGTGAACTTCGAAGGTGGAACCGTTTTTGGAATTTCATCAGTCTGCATATTGCACTTGGAAAATAAGCTTTTGATAACACCTTAAATTTCGTTTATAGCAGTGTACGTTGATTGGCACATCATGCGGTTAGTTGTGAATGATACAGGGAGACGTCTGTACCATGCAGCGCGTGTTGTCAAGCAGAGGGTGTTGTCGGTGCTCATGGTGGCGTTGGAGGTCGCTGAAATGCATTCATGTGCGTGGTAGCGTCATATAATCCTATAAACGTCATCTACATCATCAAGGGCGTCATTTTATCAATGTGTATTGTTGGAAAGCCAAATTGTAGCGCTTTCAAATATGTATCTATTTGATTTGATATCGCGAACTACGATCCCGATTCTCAAAAATCAAATTTGTACTCAGCTTTGGCATTAACAGTCTCCGTTAGTAATATTTCGACGTGTTCAAAGCTAAAACGAAGACAGTCGAGAAGATCATTTCAGTTAACGGCTCATGAAGCCGCAATGCAGCATTCTTGTGAGCAAAGCATTAGACGATAGCATCTTTTTCACACAAGAAAATATTATATTTTATTTCTCCGTAAAAACATAGGGCCAAAACGATCAGTTGACTCGGCGTCTTTAAAAAGCCTTCAAGCTTTCTCATGTCCAAAAAAAAAAAAACGCCTAGAAAATAAATCGCTAAGACAAAACATCACCTCGTTCCTTGACAAGCTTCACAGTAAAATTTTGTGCTAAGCTAGGCGCCGGCCCCTAATGGCTGTGGTGGAATGTTTAATGCCACATTCGCCTTTTCCGGTTGCTTGTACCTAGGCTGTATAACTACTCACTGCTTGTGCTTGCAATGCACGGGTTTGTTGGCTCGCCCGGCTTGACGCATCGGATTTTTCAGGGGCACGATTTCAACATGGCTCATAAGACAGACGTCAACGCGCTGTACAAGATGTGACTGCTGATCTTAAGGTAAAATTCCCGCCGCCGGAACAAAGTGCCGAAGTCGATAGCATTAAAACTGCGCCTCATAGAAGCTATGGATGGAATTGGCCTTGTAATAAGTGAAAGTCCTGTGTGGAGTTTACAGCGAGATCTCTACTCTTTTCACTGCCAGACCATAAAACCTGCACAAGCAGCTCACAGTGGCTGTTGCGTGAACAATAAAAGTGGCCTAACGTGAATAGCGACCACACAGGCTGACATATATGTTTAGATATATGGCTTGTTAGTGTTCTAGGTGTGAGACGATATAAAAGTGTTAACTCCGTGCATCTTCCCTCAGGTTTACTATTTAGTGTCATCTGTTGTATCTTTTTTTTTTTTTTGTGCGAAGGCACTTAAACCCCCAATGTCAGTTTTGGGCTACGCTTTTTAGCTGGAATCTTCAGTAAAGCAAAACATACTAGAGCTGCCCGTTGGTTTCGATACATCAGTGGCCAAAACAGATATGTTTCGCGGGCAGCTCCTTTAGAACAACACGCCATTGCCCTTTTTTTTTAAACCGTGGTATTTATTACAATGAAGATATGCCATATGTTTTTGCATCCTTTTATTCCGCGTGTTTAATTTCTAGCCTCTCGCGATGTGCTTTATATGCTATCATCTTCATAAACTCCCAGTTGTCAGCAATGGATGCAGAATACATCTCTATTGAAATGCATGAAGATATTCCAAAAATTTTAATACAGCGCGATATCGCCAACTTCACCAATCAACAGATTGAAGTTATCATCATGTGGGGGCAAAAAAATAAATTTTACCGAAACCTACGCATTATAGCTCTGAGGAATTTGTAAAGGCGAAGTACCCTTGGTGCATTCGGTTATAGATTTGCGCAGCAGCCATGGCTGACGCATTTACGAGACGCAGGAGAACACGATTTCGCTGCCTCACTGGGCACCTACAGTCGAGACAAGAGGAAAGCGGAGTAGTTAGCGGTAGTCATGCCCTCTTGTGTTTGCTGTCCAGTAGGATAAGCCATTTGAAGAAGATACTTTGTGCAGGCTGCGATGGCGATCGAATTCCGCGTCGTAGATGCGTGAAGCGCCACACGAGCGCTTGGCTTGCATGTTTTAGCGTTGTGGAGAGGCGAAATGCTTTGAGATGCGGTGAATAATATCACACTATCGCATGCATGCACCATCAAGTACTATTCGGCTGAAAACACTTCCAAGCAGAGGTCATCAAGCATGCAGTTACTGAGGCACCAGCATGCGAAGAAGGGTTTTCCTAGACAAAATTGTCAATCTCTTATGCGTGTTCGTTAATATTATGATTGCATTCCCTGCCGACAACTACAGCCCGAAAGCGACCGAATACTGTTTGGTGAAAAATACGCGGACGCATTTCCACCCACAAAACTTAGAAAGCAATTCACCATATAGAAATTGTAACGGCGAGAACAGAGCCAATCACAATGATGGCCTACAATTACACAGTATAGATTGTGATAAAGAAAATGATGGCGAACACCGCGACTGCAGCTCACGGATTTTGATAACCGTGCGAAGCTTCCGCCCTCACTTTGCGAAGCCTTCAACGCACCGAAGGCCACCACACGAGTAAACGCCCCCATGTAAACACGCAGAAATGTAATCAGCAGTTTGTTCTACAGCCTACAGCTGCATTTGAAAATTAGGTGTACTCTTTTTTTTTTGGAATAGCGGAGTCTAATTGCACCTTACGCGTACATTGTGATAAGAAGCAGCCGCATGTGATGTATCCGAACTCTCTCTCTCGGCAGAGACATGGGGAGGAGGAGGAGGCATAGAAAGGCCGTAAACACTCCTCCAGATGGACGAAGCCAGAACTAAATTGCGTTTCTTACAAATGTCTAAAAGTGTTTAGTTTTGACAGCAGGAACGGTTTCTGTTCAAGCGCATTTCTCTGTATTGGCTTCATCGGCGCCTATAAAATTCACGTGAGCTCTTCCTAAGCTAAAACAAAAAGTAAATACTGAGGTATAATCGCATTACCTAATGAAGGAGGAGGAGGAGGAAGATGAGGAAGAAAGGCAGGGAGGTTAATCAGTAAAAGCAACCGGTTTACTACCCTGCAATGGAGGAAGGGGATGAGTGGATATAAAAGTTGTGAGAGAGGAATAGTTGAAGTTAGTACAGTCACATAACAGACATGCCACATCACATCACATCACAGTCATATCATAGCAAACTTACAGTCTTTCGATTAGGTCTGTGCTTTTCATAAAGCGGAGCCATGCCTGAGAGGCCTTCACCGCAGACGATCGCCGTAGCCAGGGACCTAAAATCTTAATTTCAGTCAATGGGCGTCCATATAAATGCTCCAGCGTACGGCACAGACACTGCCTTTCCGCACTGTATATCGGGCACTCACAAAGAATGTGGCCTATAGACTCGTCGCATCCACAGTTTGTACATACAGGGCTGTTTGCCATGTCTAGCATAAAAGAATACGAGTTTGTGAATGCTGCACCAACCCGCAGGTAGCACAGCCAAGTTTCTTCGCGCCGGGGTAGGCTAGGTAGAAGGCGGAGCTTCAGGTCAGAGTCCAGGGATTTTAAGCGGCAGTTCGCAAACTGGCCAAAATTCCACAAGGAGAGTGTCTGTTCCCGCGCAAGTGCGCGAAGCCTGCCCGCTGCGTCTGCCCTGGAAAAGGGAATCAATACACAATCGCCGTCTCAGTGGTCTGTTCGTACGACCTCGTCCGCCCAATGATTGCCCGCTATGCCGCTGTATCCTGGAAGCCATTGGAAGATGACGTCATGTCCTCCATTAATTGCACAGAGATGAATTTGTCGTATTTCCGCAACGAGTTGTTCATGGGCTCTACGGCGAAGAGCCGCTTTTAAGGCTTGTAGGGCTGCTTTTGAATCTGTGAAAATAGACCACCGCTGGGGGCTCTGCTGACTGATATGCCTAATCGCGACACGAAGAGCAGTTAGCTCTGCAGCTGTTGAAAAAGTCTGATGAATTGTCCGAACTTTTATTTCTGTATTAATTGCTGGTATGACCATGGAGCCTGAAGAACTCACGACATTCACTGAACCATCGATGTAGACGTGCAAACGATTTGCGTGGTGCTCATGGAAGTATTTAAGAGTGATTTGTTTTAGTTCTTTGGGCGACAGCTCGACCTTCTTCCTGATGCCCGTAATTGAAAGAAGCACGTGTGGTTTATGCAGGCTCCATAGTGGAGAGGACGGTCTAGATGCGGGTGTAAACTGGGACGGCGATATAGCGCGATGCGCATCAACGGTCTCTGTAAACGATGTACGCGACCTCGTAATAGGAAGACTGGCCAAATGATGGCAGGGAACCCGAGATATGTGTCGCAAATGTGCCCTCAGGACGTCAACTGTTAGGTAGGTAGATATGGGATGCTCCTGTGCAATTAAAATGGTAGCAGACGTAGAGGCACATTTCGGCAATCCAAGGCAGGTTCGCAGAGCTTGAGCTTGAACGCTCTGCAGAGTCCCTAAGTTGGTTTTGTTGATATTTCGAAGTGCAGGTAAGCTGTACCGAAGAAATCCCATAAATAATGCACGGTATAGTTGGAGCATGAATCCTAATGAAACTACTGCAGTGAACGGGGCCGATTGAAGAGAACTATAATTCGCTACAGCTTATGGCGAAGTGCAAATTCCTTTATGGTCACAGGTTTTTAAAGAAACTTAGTCGCCCGAGAAGCATCACGCAAGATATAACATAGTTAGATGAATTTACTTAATATATTACAGAATGGCTGCTTATATTGATTCATTGACTGCACTGCATTTCGCCCAAGCCGGCCAGGTTTTAAGATCATTATGGTGTCGACGCACATTTATGACTATTGAAAAGCAGATGGAACGCCGAGAGCCATTGATGTAATCAGTGCTAATTGGTGGTATGGATAAATACGGGTCGTGCACACGCCGCTCGGATTTATGGCTATTTCCACTGGTCGATCGGAGCTAGGCGCCCGAGCCGACCTAAAGCGCTACAGAGTGAATATGCCTTAGTCGACCAGCGGAACGTGTAGAGCACGCAGCGGAAGTAAAGCTGAGCCGGTTTCAAAAGTTCTAGCCCCATCCCAGCGGCAAAATATTTGTGGTTGATAAATAGGCAGCAGTGCGACCCTCAACAACTTGCTTTCTCATTTTTTAACGCTGCAGATGTTTTTCGATAGACGCACTTCGACATGTTCGCGCAATAGATGGTGATGCCTAGTGTCCTCTGCCGATGTCGCTGAAACGGTCAAAAACAGCCAAAAGAATCCAGCAGCATCCGGAAGTGACCGCGTCAGCGACCAGGACTTCCGGCGAGATCCGACTTCGGTCGGCGGATCGAGCTGAAGCGTCCCGGGCTGCCCCAAACGACCAGCGGAATATGTGCAACCTATCTTGGTCGACCAGTGGAATTCGAAATCGTCGCCCCGGAGCAAGAAAACGTGCTCCGAGCGACCAGTGGAAATCGTCATTACATAATTAAAAGAACCAAAGCGATGTTCTTACACTTTTTATAAGCGACACTTGTGTTCCAACTCAGTTTCTACATCACAGCATCGTGATATTGCAGCCGGGGTTTGCATTTTTTGCATACCTGTTTTTTCGCACCTTGTACTGAAGAAATCGTATAGTCTGACAAAAATCGGAAGAGAAGCCAAAAACTCTCACTAGTTCTCGTTTGGCACGCACATTTCTTTTGCCAGCTTGATGTCTCGATTCCAGTGTTGGCTGTCAGCTTCCTTTGGTTCACGTTCTTCACTTTTGCGTGAAGAGAAAGAAATAGGAGAAGAAGCCCTGCAAAGGAGGCCCCCAATCGCGACACGCAACACAAAGAGGAACGGCTCCTGCGAAACCGCGCTCGGTAGAAATCTCGTCGGTTCCTCTCGGCTCCAGCCTGCGCTTTCTTTTCACCACGACAGGCCCCGAGGGAGAATCTCTTCCCTTTCTTCACGTCGTCTAGCAGCTCTGGCGGGGAGATGGCGCTTGCAGACTGCGCGCACGGTCATCATTTACTCTTACAGATGCATTCGTAAATTATACAAGCTGAGCTTCCTAATTTTTCTTGTTTTACCATTTAACCACTGTTTATGAAAACGCTGCTGAACGCTCCACGTGCTCGCGCGAGAAATATACATACGAGCGGCAGCGTGCCAAATAATAGAGCTGTGAGCGATGCTCCGGACTTTTCCCCCTTGCATAAACTAGAGGTTAAAATTGATGAGGGTTGTGGTTTCTCATGAGTGGCGCCCATTAGGTTCAAGTTTTTGCTGGGATAGTACCCCGTTGAAAGTTTCGCTCTAGTTTTCAACCTGCCATCAATATAATTCCACTGATGCGGTTGCGTTCACTTTTTATGCTATGCAATGGTCGCAGTGTGCCATAGGGGAAAATATACCGATATAATGTACGTTGTCGGCAGAGCGCAGCCTTGTGAAATATTAAGCATGACTCTTAATACTAGAGAAGGAAATATATATGTTTCGTGTGTGCCGCATAAAACAGTTTGGAGGACCAGGGCCACGTAGGTGTGGTCATAAATAATGCAAGCTGTAGTTTTCTGTCCGACCAGTATAGACAATATGTTATTGCAGTATTAACCAAAAAGCTAGCCCAAAAGTTAGATCAAGACAGCAACAAACTAGGGATTGGGACAAATACGATGTACAAGCGCCACTACCAGCTCCTTTCTTGGGGTAGGGAATAGAAAATAGAAAGGAAAATATCAGCGTGAGCAAAGACAGCCGGCAGTTCAGGTATTCGCATCATACTACAGAAATTTGAACATGGCAAAAGGTAAATAAAAAAATAAACATTCAGCATTATAAATATTCAAAACGTGTCACTGGTACAGGATTTATTCTTTTTTTTTTAAGGGAAAGCCTCTAGGAGAAGTCTAGCCTTTAATTTCCGCAGGAACAGCTCGAAACAAACAGGACAAAGCAAGAATGTAGGACCAACGCTACCTACCATATTTGTCCTCGGCGCTGGTCCATTCCTCGTCCGGTCTTCTGGCTTTGTCCTGATTTTGTGGTCCTAGTTTCACGAAATAAATTACAAATTCGCCCGAGCTTCCGTTTCAGTCGAACCTTTACATTGGCGCTCCTGTATAGAACCCCTTCAGGGCGTCGTATTCGAGCTCTTTTTTAACATTAACCCTTTATTGACGTGGGTCCTCGCACATTCTTATTGTGCCGACAAAAAATACGGCCGTTGCCCATAAAGTGAAGCGCTGCGGAGGTGCCGTGTCAAATCCACATAATTTTGAAAGCTTCCTTATCTTCTACGATTCTAATCACTGAGCTACGGCAGCTCGTGACTATGTATATAAAACTACAGGCGTCTTATTTAAAAATCAATATATTAGATTGCTACCTCTAATTCCAGCATTCTTCAAGGTCGAGTGATTTCGCAAATCGCAAACTGCGGTCAGCATGGCAACCGCATGAACCCATTGTCATACCGCGGGGCTACATAGCAGTTCTATATCAATAACAGACCCGCAGCGGCGATACTCGAACGCCACGAGTCAGACCTGTACATTCGTTTCGCGATATTAGCCCAGTCCGGCAGGCATTGAGGCTGGACACCTTAGTACCACCCTTTGTATAAAATTTGTGGGCCATACATTCGCCACACAAGGTTCGAGGTGGTCCCAGACGATTCGGCACGTCACGGCGCACAAACTTTCTAGTTGAGTAGGAACCTAGTCTTTGTTCTCCCAATCTAGCGACCTTGTTCTCCCAAACCACGCCCGGAGTCTTCGGGTATTATCAAACGGCAGCTGCGGCCGAAGCATTATTCTGGATGGTGTCAACTGGTCGTTTGAGATGTACACATTTTGATCGACATTTGGTTCGCAGCTTTCCGTTCAGATGTATGCCTGATGTAGCGAAGGTACACCATGTGATTGGAATATAACCAAAGTTGGTATGCCAGGTTAGTGCCGAATCCATCCACTAGCTGGTGCTAATTGTATGTCAACAGCTGGCATTTCGCGTACACTTCGAGGCATGAAATACACAACTTGTTAAAACATTGGTAATTCAGTTTTGCAGCAAGAAAAGCAAGGATTTCTACGGCTAACGTTCAATAACTGGTCGCTGTCTCAGCATTGACTACCTGTTTAGTTTTAGCTTTTGAGATTGGATGAAGAATGAAACTAGAGACGATGATCAAAGTATTCACGCTTTGTACCGCAATCGACGGCACTCAGCTCAAGTTTGAAGGCGTTCTATGCAACATGAAGGCGTTGCCCAAGGTCGAGGGAGTAAAAATAAAATGTCTGTTGTTCAGCCTGTCTGAACCTAGTTTACAGAGTGGAAGCTGGGTGAGGCATGGTCAAAGACGGTTTGCTCTGGTTTAACATCTCCATGGTTATCTGGAAACGTCAAATAACCGCAGCTGAAGCACTGCTTCCGGCGTGCGACTCCTTATTGGCTATCCGCACACCTCGAGTGCATAGCCGGATGAGCGCATGACGAAGACATCGAGGGCATTTTTTAAGGGGCGGTTCCAGAAGGCGAGTCAGAGGGGTAGCGGTGGTTGTGGATGGAAAGGGTAGACAGGGGACTGAAAGACGGTGGTATGGTGTCAGGAAAGTTGTATATTTGTGCAGATGTGTACTGGTACAAATAAAGTTTCCAGGTGTGTGAAGAATAAGAAGAAACAGTGGGTGTGGGAGTCGAAGAAGCGAGTGCCTGCGGCTCCGCAAGCAGCACGTACAAAGAGGAGGAAGACACCGGCGCTGGCTTCTCGCGCCAGCCTTAGGTTCATCCTCGAAAGCACGTGCCATGATGGTTTGGTATGAGAGAAGCTACAGAGCTTCCGCTCTGAAAATCAGACATGAACGCCGAAGCTTTCGCGGCATACACGCGAAAGCCTTACTTTTCTGAAGCATGTTACACGATTTAGCTTCTCATCACTAAAATCAGCTTCAGCACCTCGACTTGCCAGGCGAGGTATAGATGACCCACAAAGAGACAAATTGTTTCAGACTTGAAGGAGGAGACCAAATTTTATATTGCTACGGATGGGATGCCTTTATTCACAGATAAACGTAGCCGATGGGGGTGAACTCGGAGAAGAACAGGTAGCCAGGCCAACGTCCCTCGCACTTCGCCAGCATCCTCTTCCCACCACTGCCACTTTCACTTTTTTCATCAGTTGCTGCGTAGCGCGTTACAATTTCCCCTCTGTAGATGAAGCTCGTCCTCGAGCAAATCACGTTGTAGCACGCACGCAGCGTTTAAGACGCGCCACATGGGCTGCTTGCGTAGTGCGGAAGCGGCGATCTTGGCCGGTAACTTTGGCGATTACATAGCTTACTTCGCTTGACCGAGTAACCAAGATGAAGGGGCCAGTGTGCCTAACCAAACTTCTGGTACAAGTCTCGCTTACGTAAAGGCGTTCAATGCCACACGCAATCCTCAGTAGCATACGTGGCCTCAACGTGGCGCTTGTTATAGCGTTGTTTGTAATGCAGCTGTGAGGACAAAGTTCGCAAGCAGGCCAGGTGACGAGCTTCCTCAGCACAGCATACCGCCTGATAGACAGAAGGGTCGTCGTGAGGAGAGAAGGGAACATTTTATCCAAAAACGTGCAGGGTACCTTGGCGTGAAGCAAACAGAAGAGGGAATAACCGGTGATGTCATGCTTCGCGGTGTTATACGCGTATATCACGAATGGCAAAACGGTGTTCCAATTTCGGTAGTCTGATGCGACATTCATAAACAGCATGTTGGTGAAGGTGCGGTTTGTACACTCAGTCAGACTGTTGGTCTGTGGTTGGTAAGGTATGAAGTGACGGTAGTTGGAGCCGTACAACAAAAGTGATTCTTCTACGATATTAGCAATGAACTGTGTTCCATGGTCGCCGATGATAATGCGGGGAGTCCCATGAGGGAGAACAATCGAGTGCAGCATAAATGTTGATGCATCACTTGTCTTGGTGGATGCTAGTGCAGGAGTCTCCAAATATCATGACAAATAATCCACACAAACTAAAATCTAGCGGCAGCCTTTTTAAGACTTGGGAAATTGGCCAAACAAGTCGAGACCAACTTTTTCAAAAGGCGCCGAGGGTGGCTTCACCGCTTGAAGAAAACCTGCAGGAGGACTGCTGCGATACTTGAGACGCTGACAATGTTCACAGCTGGAGACTTATTGCTTTGTTGTGTTATACTTTTTCGGTAAAAAAAAAAAGCGCTGGTAAAGTCTGTGCAATGTACGGGAGAACCCAGAGTGACCCAATGTGATGCCGTCGTGCATGGCGTGCAGCACATAATTGCGAAGATTTTCCGGGACAATCAGAAGCGTGGTTGCACCATCGGCCGAGAAATTCTTATAGAGGAGTTCATCTTGCATGGTGAACGGTGTGGAACAGGCTCCTGTGTTGGCTGCAGCAACAAAAGGTTGCAATATGTGAGGTCGTTTTGTTGCTCTCGACGGAAAGCCTCTCTGTTTGGGAACGACGCAGAAAGCCATACGAAGCATCCCTCGAAGTCGGCCTCTCCGGTTGTTGTTGGCAACGCATGGAGCGACAAGTAGTCAGCATCACTGTGTCGATGACCACTTTTGTAGTTAACGGAAAAGTCACTCCTGCAGGTGTAAGGTCCAGCATGCCAGACGACCAGATGGATCGCGTAGGCCTATGAGCTAGCATAAGGAATGATGATCGGTCATGATTGTAAACGAACGTCCATATAGATATGGGTGGAACTAATGGACGGCAAATATAACAGTTAGGCATACCTGTTCAGTTACGGTGTAATTGCTCCCTGACTTCGTTAAGGAGCAGCTGGCGTATGCAATTACACGCTCGGCTCAGCCATGAATCTGCACTCGCGCTGCTCCAAGACCAACGCCACTAGCATCAATGTGAATCTCTGGCTACGGCAGGATCAATGTCACACAAAAGGGGTGCCGATGTCAGAGCTAATTTCAGCGAAACTGCAGCGCTGCTACACGCTGTAAAATACAACAGTAAGATTGATCGCGTGGTCTTGACGTATTCGCACTTCATCCCCAAGTTTACAAACTCATAAGTATAAAATAACAAGAGAATTCGGGAAGAAGTTTAACATAAAATTCCTAATAAATAGTTTTGATGTGTCCGAAAGATATCAAACGTATGATGTTCCCACCTACAGCGAGAAATAAAAGCAGCCTTTCATCGGCGGTCGTTGTTAGCTTCGTGACTATATTTGAGCCGCAAATAACTGGAGTTTGCTATGGTTTATTCGTGTAAGCCGAACGAGTCGCTTGAGGAGTGCTCTTGGTGCAGACAACTGCGATAGTATACCCTTGTGGTTCCGCGTCAATAGGGCAGAAGCGCAGGGAGCCTCGGTGAGAATTGCAGAGCGGGTTGGTGTGTACCAAGTTGGTGAGACTGCGCAACCGCACCTCTCAAGTGGCAATCGCGTGGCAATTGATGACACAGCAGCGTGGTTTTGCGGCAACTACACATGATGAGGATGCTTTCTGGACTATTTTCACCATGCAGCAAGCGGCGCTTCATCATCGTTGTATCCAGCAGTCGCGCTTACTTGAAGAAATCGACGCAGAGAGTCAACTCGCTGATAAAGGTTGCAGCTGCATTATAACGATAACCGCGCTACTCTATTCCTACGAGCGGCGATCGTCAGCTTATATGTAATGGCAGTCTAGGTGCGAGACTACGGTGCCACACCTGTCTGGACACTGAGCTTAGCGCGCATTTCAACGCGACCCGCAGTACTTAATTCCCCGTACTTCCTGAGTCTGCGCGAGTATATGCAGCTGCAAAACACCGCCAAGCGAAGAGTCATCCCCCTGGATAAGAGTGTGGTGCCGTCTTGTGTCATCTGCGCAAGAAACAACAATCAACAATGATTTTGGCCTCGGTCGACTGTCAGCACTATACTTCGAACGTTTAGCGCTGTTATGATTTCAGAAGCACCGATAACCCCCACCACAACTGCCACCCGTCCTGTAACACTAAAATTGCCTCTTCTGAAATTTTAAGCATCATTCAGCAGCCATGTTTTCTCTTACTTTGTCTAAAAACCATTGGAATGCGTGATATTGACTTTCCTCCTTACCCGACTTCCTGTAATAAGGACCCCTAAATTAATAATCCAGATTATCACGGGCTAACCAGTGTATTATGGCGTTTATAAATAAATTAGTTGCGCGTGCAAGCTTGCCGATGAGCAATCGTCGATTTTGTATTCCTACATCTCACGTGCGCTGTTGCACAGTACAAATGCCGTCGTTGTAAAGTAATGACTTTTATGCGCAGCTACTGCTGAAACGAAAGAAGGTACAAGGAGTCACGCAGGTGCAAAAAACTGTAAACGGCGTCTGCGCACCGCTCTTCGCGCTATTTCGCAGCAGTTCCCACATGATGGTGCAATTCTAACCTTCAGGCAACTGGTCCATTTATACCACGCAATCCTCCTTCGAAGTGAAGTTGCAATAGGAGGCTCCACCTCATGTGAAATGTTTGCGTCTAGTGAAAGATAACTGAGCTGACCTAACGACCACGAATATCCCTCGCATTACAGCACAGAATGTAATTAATCGCAGTTCATTCTAAGGCGCTTTCTGAAGTGCCACCGAGTTGATGCCTAAGAAAAGCACACGATCGAAACACGCAAATGCCGTCGTCTCGTTACTTCTGTCAAATAGAACAAGTTTGGTTTCTGCTGTTACCTATTGCTTGGTATCCTGTTACTAGATCCTTACTCCAGTGTTTTAACATTAAGGAGCTTAACTTGTTTAAAGAGAAAGCGGTGGCCATAAACATGAACTTGAGCCATATTCATGATTGGCCCCTTTAAAAACAAAACCTAGGTAAACAGGACTATAATGAAAGTAAATAAATTAACGCAATATAATAGCTCTCTGCATGAAAATCGTCATGCATGTTTTGCTGAAGTATAGAAATTGTCATTGCTACATATCCCAATGAGCAAACCAGCATGATATATTTGACAAAATCAAGTACAGCAATAACCCAAACCGCATAATACTTTCTTTCCCTTCAGCAACCTGCATAAAAGCATTTGCCTGAACCTCCTCTGTGCACGACGAACCTATTCTCACCTTGATGGACAATGGATTCGTCAGAGTCGTCAGATACCAGCACTAGACCACCATTCTGGAGTAGTCTCGAGACGTGTCTAATGATAGCATTGTGTTTTCAGCTCCTCTAACTACGTGGCGATAACATCTATTGCTCGCAACGAGGATTACCCACGCAGCGCAGTAATTCCTGACAGGAAGGATGAGCGACTGTGGCGGAACTGTCCACGCGCGCTATTCGCGATCCTGCTGCGTATAGGAACTGCGGAAGTATTCGTGCGCCCTCGTTGTCAGAGTTGAGCCTCTAAGCCGCTTTACTGCGTTACTGTTGCGTGCTATCATCACATCTCCAAACTTCCCGCAAGGGGGTGGTGCTATTTACCGCTAACACGACATAACGTTTTCAATTCCAAAAAAGCCATTTTCCCTGCATGGAAAACTTAGAACCTTATATTTTTTTTAAGGCACGGTTCTGCCAGTATCCTAAAGTATAGATTACCGCGGCTAAACGTTTGGCGCACAAAACTGCTTTGCAATTCTGGACGCTGTTTTCCACTTAATTAATGGTGCTAACGGACAAAGAAAGCAAACCTGTGACCAATTTTTGGCCCCATTGCGATATTTATCGCAATCTCGATTTCACTTCTGTGAAGCGACCCTGTCACTGACCTAATTTCAGGCGCGCTTTCCTTAGCCGCACAGTTACATAGATATCTAAACCAGCGCGAATTTGCAACTTTATGATATGCAAATGCACGTTTTCAGCTCTTTGTCATCAAGGACATCAGTAGTAGATTTTGGAATCATACTAAGCTCCCTTAATCTTATAGTCTCTCTCATAGCCTGGGTCGATTTGGAAAGTTAAACCACATAGGCTAACTAGTACACAGATTTCCTGTTTGGGAATCAAAGAGAAATCACACTTCAGACCTTAATCGGAAACTCTAGTGTTTTTTCTTCAAAAGAGTAATGAGCATAATAGACTTCCTTTTTTTAATTTGAAGTTTTGTTTATTGTAGCAAGAAATATGTTAGAAAGCACCATGTATAAGAGGTTTCAAGTCAAGGACTGTTGACGGACCTCCTATAAAGATTATTGAAAAATATGCAGTGAGCAGTTGCAAAGATTGTATAGTATTTAACTTCAATGGGTAGTAAAGAGAGGAACACAGCTATCATTTTTGTTTGAATTAAAACCATATCTCACCAAATCACACACACAAAACATCAGAATAGATCATAAAACGAGATATAAAATAACACAGGAGCCAATGTACCTCGCAAAATGCTTTTTGGGTAGTCTAAGCCACATAACCACGTTATAACCCATAGCTTGATTGAAACTAGCACCGGCGCAAGCTCAGCCCTTGTAATTTCTGATACCTTTAATTACTATATCACTAAAGCATTTTCTATGGCAAACGCGTGGTATGTTTTGCTATGAAACATTTACGTTATGATTTTATGAACAATTCTGAATGTCTATGACGCAATACGAAACCCAGTTGAAAAGAAGACATCTCCAGGCAAGAAATTTTATTAGCAACTCTACCATGAACGCAGTTCAGAAAACAAGGCCAACTAGATATCGAAGGAAGACACGCTCATCCAAATGAGCAGTTTTATAGAGACGACGAAATTCAACTATAATTTGCATCCTCACTATGAACACGCATGATCCATATGGTAAAAATTGGTCTGCTTTATTGCTTTTTATAGAGACCACACATATAGAGCTAGAGATAGTTGAGCTTTTTGCAGACTGTGTAGTCCGGTGAGAAAGCAAGCTTGAGTGTTAAATAACATACTGCAGAAAAGCAAGGTATATTAAAGTAGGCGCAGTGTGTTTTTTCCCTTCCCTTCTCACCGCCAGCCATAGGCAGCGTGAGAATAGCCCCATGTCTTTCCAAATGGTGAAGAAGTGGTCTTTGTGCTGGAGCTCCAGAGAGCTTCAAATTACGTAAGGAGACAAAATGCCAGGTCGCTCTATTCCTGTCTCCACGAGCAATTTCTCACTGTTCTGGTTTATAAACGAAGATCTTTGACCTCATAGAGAGGCATTTCAATGCAGGCCAAAGTGCAAGAATGGTTGTATAGGGCCAGAAGGAAGAGCATGAACATGAACTATATTCGCGTAATCCGCGTGTATGCTTCTCTACTCTGTATTCAGTCGGTTTTTCCTGTGCTTTTATGTTTCTGCGCCGTCGTCTCCGCTCCCTTCGCGATGCCCATTACTCCACGATGTCGCCAATGGAACGATTAGGAAGCCCGTATAGGAAGGTGGCATAAATGTGCGCAAATACGACACCACGTTAAACACATAAAGCAGACACAAATTGAATGCGCAAAAGCTGGTTCGTTTATGGTTGGTTTATGGTTTTTAACGTCCAAAAGTGTATGGGGCTATGAGAGACGCCGTAGTGGGGGCTCTGGAAATTTTGACCACCTTGAGTTTTTTTAACGTGCACTGGCATCGCGCAGCACACGGGAGCCTAGCTTTTCGCCTCCAACAAAAAGCGGCCGCCATGGGCAGAATTCGATTCTGAATTCTTGGGCGCAGTAGTCGAGCACCCTAACCACTGCACCCCCGCGGCGGGTAGAATGCAACAAATTGACTTTGGAAGCTGTTTGTAGCGGGTGTTCCTAAAGCCATGGTACAACCATGGATACAATACGCATCGGCAAGATGAAAAAACACATTCGGGCGAAGAAAGGGGCACAATAAAAGCTAAATCCCTTATTCTATGGCTCGGCGACTGCCATTAAATTAGGGGCCGTGCCATATTTGGGTAAAAATAAAAAAGCCACCATTTGATTAGCTTTACGCATAGGTGGCCTCACTGTGCTGCTTCATGAGTACTGAACAATATTTGGGCTTCATTCACGCAGAGGCCATAGCACAGCGAAGGCTGGACCCCACCGCGGTGGCTCAGTGGTTAGCACGTTCGACTGCTGTACTCCAGGACAGAGGATCAAATCCTGCAAACGGCGGTCGCTCTCCGATGGAGGCGTAAAGAATGGTGCCTGTGTACACTTTACGCTGCGATATCAGTGCAGGTTAAAAAACCCTACGAGGTCGAACTTTTCCGTGGCCTTCCATACGACGTCTCTTATAACCTCTGCCGCTTTTTTTTATATTAAACGCTGTACGCCAAACCAAACGAAACCTAATAATAAAGTTTGGCAGTGAAATTGCCTTTATGCACTATTAATGCATAACTTCTAAGTAGAAAGTGGCAGCAGCGATGATGAAACGTGGCAGTGTATCCATTTTGAATCCTCGCCTTATACTGGCCGGCGTATTAACGCAAGCCTTCGTTTCGATTTTCATTTGTCCTCCAATTGTATCACGCATCCCAGGTGAGGCCATTGTAGAGAACGACTATACACTAATGATGTTACAGCAATACTCAGAGGCAGTTTTTGCGGAGAACGCAACCAGACGCATTAAACCATCACGCACGTAGAGTGCGCGAAAAAAAAAAATTGCTGTGGTTTAGCTCTGGTTAAACTGGGTTGAATTGCATTAGCAGTACCTCCATGGCTGCTCTTATGGTTCAGCATGTAGTGTACCTCATGGTGTAGCTTGAGATCTTAAGCTATTAGTAGAGACATGGCACACAAATGAACGGCTAGTCTTCTTTCCCTTTCACATGGCAGGAGCTGCCAACTTGGGTCTTTCGTCTCACATGGAACGGTTATGTCAGAATCAGCCTGCCTGTACCGTGGCATTCACGTTACTCCTGTAGGCCACTAAGGCACATTTATACGGCTTGGTTAATACGGGGCTCTATATGTGGGCTGGCAGGAGCTGCCAAATTGGGTCTCTCGTTTCACATGGAACGGTTATATCAGAATCAGCCTGCCAGGACGCTAGCATTCACGTTACTCATATAGGCCTCTAAGGCACATTCATACGGCTTGATTAAAACCGCATTCGGCTCGGCTGCGGCTCAAAGTCAAACGTAGCCCTTCCCGGGACTACGCGACTGGCTGAAACCAGACGCAGTATTGCTAACGCAATAAATATTTGCGGTGGAAGGTATGATTAGATAAGATAAATATTCATTTACCTTGGACATGGTGATGAGGAAAAAGCCGCTTTTCGTCCCTTGACTGGACCTCGCCCAGTCAAGCTGCGCGATTAAACGCGTGATTAAGAGCAACAGAGAACGCGTCACCGAGTAAGAGCCTTCCAGAAAGAAAAGAATAATTGTAACATTTTCAACCATTTTCTCTTTGGTTACTTACAATCATATTGTATATTTTTATAAGCGGAGAGGCTAGAATTGTATGGCTCCACATGTACAACTTTGCCCTTTTTTCCTTGTGTTTCACCGCGGTACATTAGCCCCTCTTTTGAGCAACAAAGTTAATGGTGACATACTACCCAAGCAGCACAAACATTGGGCCCAGTGTTAGAAATACGTTGGTAACGACCGGTCGTACATTGGCCCGGACATTGCCAACACTGTACCAACACCGGGCCCAAGAATTGCAAGGTTACAATCACATGCTTTTACGACGTGTATGCCATGAGAAAGGTGTAAGAAGGTAAAATGGTCACCTCGGTGCTAACAGCCTCTTCCTGTCTTGCGTTCACTAGCTTCTTGTATTTAGGAGCTGTAATTTCGAATCCTTCTAACACATAGTTTCTTTAATGTTTTATTCTCTCAAATTGTCGCTCGGTGTGAAGGATAAAGATGGAGGAAAACAATTCTTATTTAAGAGAGAGTGAAAAAATAAACTAAGTTGCAGAATTGAGATATACCGACACATAACACATACAGACAGCTTCACCTAGGTTGTTTTCCACTGTGCAAAGTGCTTGCATTACCTTTATATTTCTCTCCTGTGAATAATTGAATATATGGTTTGGTTTACAGATTAGACGATTCCAAAGCGGCTCAGTATATAGAACGGCGTAGGGACAAGATTCGAAAAATTTGACCACATGAGGCTCTTTAACATTCACAGACATCACACAATACACCGACGCCTTGAGTTTCGCCTCTATCGTAAAGCGACCGCCTCGGCCGGTTTTCCATCCCGCATCCTTCGGCGCAGATGTCATGTTCCGTGCCGTGGAGCCACTGCGCTGGAGAATGATTAAATAATATTGTATACATTGCAGGCGCTGAAAGAGCCTTACTATTTTCAAAATCAGCACGTAGAAGCTGTGTACGAATTGCATCCGCCAACCTTCAGGTTTCTCATGTTCAGAGACAATCCTTCCCACTCTAAAGTATAGCCGCGAAACTACCAGGTCGTCTTGCGCATTGACGTCTCGACAGCAGTCCTGTCAAACATCGATTTGGTGTGCATGGCAGCACCCTGACTGGTAGCTGATATGTAGAGAAACGACTTCCCTTTTCGCTGTCAGAAACCCCTATCGACAGTCGATGCGAGAGGTTGTAATGCCCCAGGTCTTGGAATGCAAAAGAAGTCAATGTCGAAACTTCAACCTAATTCCTGTTCGCGTTTGTTATTGTGCGATGCTGTCGAGACCACGCCTTAAAACGGGAAATGTTTACATAGGGTGCCTGTGAGCGTCCTTGTCGCTTTTTGAACTTCAGACTTTCTGGAAAAATCAACCATCGCAATCCTGGTAAAATTTTCATCTGTGCTGTGTAACCGTTATGCGTCCTATCTTTGAAGCAACGACTGTGGTATTGTGTGTTGTCGTTTAGTATTGTTTCCATAATAACATCGAATCGAGGCATCGAAGCAATTGAAAACAAAAAACGCATTTAATAAGTTTTTCACGCGAGGGCTTAATCTTCTCTTCGTAGTTTATCTCAAAATTCATTACTTATAGAAAACACCCTACCGTCAGGAAATTAAATCCTCCAGTTTGAAATTGAAGACCTCAAACTCTATTAACTCCGCAAAGAATGAGCGTTCGAGCAATCTAAATTTTTCTGAATAGAATAACTCAGGCATGAACCGGATTGATTGCTATAGTAAGAACTTTTGCGAGTTCTGTTTGAAGAGAGTTGTCTCGGAATAACATGGCTTACATTTAGCTATGAAGCGACACAAGGCGGTGGGTATTATAGAAGGAAAGGGGAAAAACCGAACAAAATTCCTGCGGAAAGAATGTTTGCTGCAAGAGGGACTTACCGGCGCCACAAATCTGAAAACTTCCAAGACAAAGACTGCCATTTGTGGATAGCTTCCGTGAGGGGGTTTAGGAAACAGTGCGAGGATTTTATATACAACTTTTTTTTTTTCATCGATATTAATTGCCTCAGGACATCAGTAGGATGTGAGATGAGGGATGAATAAATTATTAAATGAATGGAAAACGTACGTGCGGCTGATTTTATGAAGTTCAGGAGTGAAAGATGATGAGGTCGCTGTGTCCAAGCGATATATGAGGCAGGATTGGTTGCTTAAAGGCCAGCCATCGTCAGGTGCCGGATTCGTGTTCGTTTCAGTACTGGGCAGTCCCACAACAAGTCATGAATGTCGGCTTCCACATTTTTGTTTTTGCAGATCGAGAACCCCGGGCGGAGATATAAGTGTCGGAATGTCTTCGTTGCAGGTTTTTCTTTTTTAACACAGGTGAGTAATGGAAGAAGAAAAAATAATTAAGTAACATTAAGAGCGCGAAACCTACACAGTTAAGAAGCAGTGGTTGGCAATATTTAGAGCAAATTAAACAGCACAAACTTTGTTAATCGCAAATTATGGTTAGTCAAATCTTCCTTTTTTGCACATAAACCTTCGCAAAAGGTGTTGAAAGGAGGCTGGCGAAAAATACGACCAAAAATTGTTCAATTCAGATTGATCATCTTGACCTTTTGAGGCTATGCTACATTGTTTCGGAGGCAAACTCCGAATTTTTTCACGAGGAAGTTGGTTTTAAAAATATTTGCTCCTAGACATTTCGGCCCTTAATGCTCTGATCAAAATAACCTCACACACGCCGTTTCGGACTGAGTGCCGGTGAATCCTAGCCTACGGGGCCAGTGACAAAGATCGACGCTAACGCATGCATATCATTACTCTAGAAATCAGCTGGTGATGATGACAGTAAGATTTTGATTGTCTTCAGATTTACAAATTCTCTGTTTCTGTCTAAATGTCACTGTTACATTTGCGATTAAAACTCTGTACCATTCCGGTACCGATTGAGGCCAACTTATCCATGTTCTACTGACCCTTCAAAACATCATGAATACGGACTAGGAAGAGGAGCGAGGGCAGGGGCCTGCAACCGCTGCATCAACCAATGATTTGTGCAGTGAGAGATCTGTAATGGTGTGTGGGATAGCCTACGGTAATAAAAGGACCGCAATCATAATTGGTATTGCTCTTGTAAAACAGGATGGTTAATGTGACCAAGTCTGATGGGCAATGCATATGCTATTCTTGAAACAAGTGCAACGGAAGACAGTGAGCGGGCAAAAGATGAGGTTTATAATGAAGTTCCGTATCTTAAACCCTGACGCAGTGTTCATAAGGACAAACAAATTTTAGTTAATAGTTGGTTGGTTTAATGTCCCAAAGCGACTCAGGCTATGAGAGACGTCGTAATGGAGGACTCCGGAAATTTTGACCACCTGGGGTTCTTTAACGTGCACTGACATCGCACAGCACACAGGCGCCTTGCTTTTCGACTCCATCAAAAAGCGGCCACCGAGGCCTGGATCCGATCCCGCATCTTTGGGAGCAGTAGTCGAGCGCCATAACCACTGCGCTACCCCGGCGGGGCAATTTTAGCAATTTTAGATAATAGTCCCAGCGTCGTAAATGCGGTTGTTTTGACTACGCCTATGAGCGTTTTTAGTGAGACACAAGAGTCACGGTTGTTGGACTTCAGATTCTGTTTAACCTAATTTGCATATCGGCCAATAGGCCCCTTGCATAATTTGTAGGGTATGCCTTTCGATGCGTCCTTCCCCAAACATGGTGTCACTGCTTGCCAGATAATCAGAGATAAAATACATGTCGCGTCGCTATGAGAACTATACGAGCATGTGTTGCTGCAAGCTAACAAATTTCCGCCATAATATAAAGTTTTAAAAACTTGACCCGCGATTAGTAGGGAATAGAGCACAGAGGTGAAGCCGACTTCACTTTTGTGAGACTGGTCTATCGATGCGCAATGAGTGTAGACTCACAAGATGGCCATGCGTTTGAGAATATGACGTGACTGGCTACCTAGACATACGCGAGCAGAATAGCAAAGGGCGAAAGGAAAAATTAATGTTCAGAGTCAGGAAGAGCAAGCCGTTTCTCAGCAGCAAGGTACGCCTGTGCGCAGCGCGGTAGACCATATGGAACGGAATATTCATTAAAGTTTGCTGCTGCTTAAACTGGGTAAGAAGTGCGAGAGCACTACTTGACATGGTTAGCATGTTTTTTTGTTTTGTTTTTTTTCTGCCGGCTTGGCATTGAGAGATTGGTACAGAGTTTGAAAAACTTTTACATGTTTCTAATGCACGGCACACAATTGTATCTATATTGTGTCCTTGTTTGGAATATCTCTTCAAAAACAGTCTTCGAATTGACTATCAGAAAGAGCTAAGTGGAAAGTGAAACGACTTAACGTCATGTTTAAGTTTTCATGAGGAATGGTTGCGTCACAATTTTTATTAAAATGTCGGAGTGTCTGGCGTCGCGTGGAGTGACGTTCATCTTAGCACTACTGTGGCGATGGCGAGAAAAGGCCCTGTCACAGTCTTATCTCTTGTGCGTGCCACTTCTGTGACTCGACCAGAGCTGGCGTCTCAGTTTCTATGGCAATCATCGATGCACAAGCAAGATTTTTAATTGGCATGAACGACCGCATGAGTGTCCTCCAATTAAGACATCACAAATAATTTTTCGATGCTCTATTATTTTACAGAGAAAACACGCGATGCTCGGACCATAGCGTCTTGAGGCGAGAACCGAACTTTTGCTGCTAACTGCACCCTTTCTTCAAAGTCTACTCAATACCTGAAGAGAAGTAGCTTTTAAGGCTGCAGAATTATAAACGTCTTTAATTCTAACGAAGGGGTACCCAAAAGAAAGCGAACTTATTTTTTTAACCTATTTATTCACATTTTAATCCCAAACTTTTAATCTCCTTCAAAGTACTCTATACTTGCACTAACACACTTCTCTAATCTTTCATTCTACTTTTCAAACAGTTGTTTAAATTCATCTTTTGCGATGCATGACAGCGCCTGCGTTGTTTTTTTTCTTTGCTTCTGCAACATCAGTAAAACGCTTTCCTTTCATGTGTTTTCTTCTTTTTTTTTTCATCCTGGGAAACAAAAAAGTCACATGGGGCAAGGTCCGGTGAGTATGGAGGTTGAGGAACTGGAGCATACCATTTATCGTCAAATATTGATGATTGCACGAATTTTTCAACATCTTCATGTGTTCGGGCCGTAGAAGGATGAACAGAACGAGGTTGGTCATCAATTGACATTTCACCCATTTTGAAACGGGAGAAACACTCAAAAACTTGAGTTCTCCGCATAACATCTTCCTTGTAAGCCGTTTTTACCATTTCAAAAGTTTCTGTTTCATTTTTTTCGAGCGAAGCGCAATTTCACCGCCGCACGCTGTTCACGAAAATCAGCCATTGCTAAAACGACACTCACAGAAAATAGTTGTCATTATAAACTCTGCCGAAGCTAGTACGTCTGACCTTCAGCGATGCCACTCGGCTGACTGACTCTGGAATGCTCACTTTATGCGCTCCTAGCGGCAAAACACGGTAGTATGAAAGCGCTTCCCACCAAAAAATTAGTTCGGTTTCTTTTGGGTGCCCCCCTACCTCATCCTATGTTCTGCAGGTATAAAAATTGCATTAATGAATTTCACCTGCGTGCTTTCACGCAAACTTGGAAGGTGCACTCCACTATCCAAAGCTGTAAAGTACTTTGACAGGGCCGATAAACCATGTATTATGCATTATCTGGATGATGCCCTCACGTCATTCTACGAGGATGACGTAAATGCGGTGCGGGTGAATCTGAAATCCGTTTGCGATTACTCCATACGTCAACTTTATACCAAAACGAATAAAGAAAATAGAAAGAACGAATTCTTGGATAACTCGTAAATTGATTCATTTAAAGCGGAAATTCAAGCGCTGCCGGGCAAAGAAGAGTGAAAATGAGTCACTGATCGAAGAATTAAACATGTCCCTCAATAAGATGCAAGAGACAAATATTTTACCGAGACACTAGGTCGTTTCGCGACGAAAAATCCTCGCAAATTCTCGCTGTACCTGTCGAACAGTGATAATAAATGTTTAGAACATGTAACTACTGGCTAGGGCGTTGTCACCGACAAAAAGGAAATCGAGGACAGGTTCAACCTTCACTTTTAAAGCGTATTCTCTCGAACTGATAGGAGTTTCGATAACACGTAAGTCAGCGAGGGCGAAGATGGCATTACCTTTCTTCAGAAGGTGTTATCGAACTTCTATTGAGGCTCGATTAAAAATTTAAAAAAAAACAGCTCGCCTTCATAATATACCCGCAGCATTCTTAAACAGGTATGAAAAACTTTTGGCTACACATTTTCAAAACTCTTTACAATCATGCGGTGTGCCCCAAGACTGGCGTGTTGCGCGTGTTTTACTTGTATTGAAGAAAGGAAATCCATCAGAAATAAACAACTGCCTACTAATATTTCACTCTTCTTTACCTTGCCGAGCAGTCGAGCATATTATCCTCAGATATCTGAACAATTTGTAGACACTAATGGCATAATTAGCAAGAGGCAGCATGGGTTCCGTCAATGTCTTCCCACTCCTACGCAGCTGATGAAAACAGTACATTGTCTGACAAAAACGCTAGACAGTGGCGGTCAGGTAGATATACTGTTTAGTAATTTTTAAAGCATTCAATAGGGTACCTCATATTACGCTAATAACTAAAATGTAAGCAATAGGCATTCCGTCGCAAATCATTGCTTGGGTTGCGTCCTATTTGCAAAATCGTAAACGATATGGGGTGGAAACTGAAGGACAGTGCTTCCGCTCCCTAGACGTTTGCTCAGGCGTTTCTCAGAGCTCAGATTTAGGACCTCTTTCGTTCAAAATTTGTATTAACGATCTCATGAGTGTCCTAGAATTAACACGTCGGTCAGGTTATTCGCCGTGTACTGCATTGTTTTAACATCCATATACTCTGTATCCGATCAACTTGTCATAAATGCGATTTTACAGCTTCTTGCTGATTGGTGTAGTAAGTGGTATATGACAATTATTTATGGTAAAACAGTCTTCTTAAGTGCTACCAACAAGATCGACAAAATGCGGTTACCTTACAATATCGAAGACAATGTAATTAGTCAAGTAAATGAATACAGATACCTAGTCGGGACCCTAAAATTGGATCTGAAGTCAGGCCATATCTCAAACGTTTCCACCTCTACAAGGAAAAAGCTAGGCTTCTTAAAAAATAAATTACGGAATTCTTCAAGTACACTCAGGCTTCAATCTACGCTTGGAAATACCAGCATAGTATTGGACCCACACACTACAGTCAACATTGAAAATTTTGAAAACAATTCAAAGATTAACATTAAGATGTATATATAGCCGGTATAAACGAAGGCACTCCCCGACAGCAATGTTACAACCATTGGTTGAAAGGAAGGGTTCCCGACTTCGTTTTTCTTCGCTCTTTGTATTTACAAAGTCAAGGCATGCATCCACATTACTACTTAGAAAGAGATACAGCCAGACCTTTTTAGACATAAACATAGTCATACCGTCAAGCCAATGTTTGCCCATACTAATTTTTTTTTCAAATTTTCGTTCTTCCTTGCTTCAAGATTCACCTCTCCGTAATTCACTATTTCGACCTCCTATACATGTGCCTGGATGGTTAAAATGATGATTATGATCAATATTACTGAGTGCTTGATCGCATTTCTGACTATGATCACGAGATGTTCTTCCTAACAATTTACTTTCTCTGTAATTGACTACTCGTGTGAATTTAATCAATTTTATCAATAATTTGTCCCCAAGGAAAAAAGTTTGTTAACAAACGTATGTACCCTCTTCTGCTTGGACCATTTCGGTCTGCAGTATCGTGTAAATAATAAAATAAATACCATTAAGGCGAACGCTTCTCGTCGTCACGGTCTGTGTTAAGTTTCGGTCTGAGAGTGGTCGAAGTGTGTAGTTCAGGAGCCGTCGAAAATAAGATAAGAGAGTCGGAAGATAACATCAACTGGAATGCACTGATGACTGAATGACAATGAAAAAAGATTTAGAATGAAGTAGAAGTGGTACCTTTATGAATGATCGAAAAAGAATGCTATTAAGCGCAATTTTTTTTTTGCATAAGTTTAGTTGTTCGCGCCTTGATTTTAGACCCTCTTTTGGTCTACTGCCATTGTTTTGGAAAAGGGGGTGGCTGCCATAGGCCCAGGTAGCACTATCTGCCCAATTTCGGAAGTGTGTTGGTAAAGTGCAAGTCCTAAGTAGGACCAATACACTCTCATAATGGGCGCATAGTTAGTGCTTTAAATGCACTCTTATTCATTTCTACAATATTTCCGCTATCTGTCGCCAGGTGACACTGCTCAGAGGACCCTACCGTTGAGAGAACGGAATCACGCGCAGTGGTGTTGGTCGCATCTTTCTTCCCACCTACCGGGAGGTGATGAGGCTCTGTCTGCAGCCGCGCACTGCGCCCGCTTGCTTCTTTATCTTGGGCCCCGCTTATTTCTTAGCTGTTTCTATCATTTTTAATGCTTTCTTCTGCTTTTATTGAATTGAAACCAATAGCTTAGAAGCATACAAGCGCATATGATGACGCAGCGCGTCAGATCTACGCCTCCCCCCCCCCCCTCAATAAAAGAAGTGGTTCAGCAAAACGTCGGCCGACTAGATATTGTAGACATCATGATTTGAAGAGAAGTTTCGGCGTTGGTTCTTGCTGCCGTTATCATTCTCGCTACAGATACCACCGCAAAATAAATTAGTGTGGACGTGAGATTAAGCAAGGGCTGGTGACGCGCTCTCGCAGTAAAAGGCTCATTTTCTGCCAATAATTAGGAATCATGTCACTATCAGCGCCACTGTACAACCATGAAGTGCTCTTGAGTACGCGCGTGTTGATATTGAGTGCGATAGTAAACTAATGAAGGCAGCGCCTGGTGGCAATGGCATTTTAAAAAGCTCTTGCTGGCTGCGCCAGTTTCTATTTATCATCCTATGCACTCGAGGATATAAAAAGTTTGGGGATAGGGTACCGAGGAGAAACACCGAGGTGAGCGATAAGGAGGAAGGTCAGAAGAAACCTATGTACACCTTTACATTTATGGTCAAATTTTATTGTCTGTGCAAGGTCAGTGACTGTTCTTTTTTTTTTAGTTGGAGTGCTGTTGAAAGACTCATTCGGAAGCCACGCTGACGATAATATAGAATGTTTTGCTGATCGAGATTGATTATAGGAGCCCGTCTATGATTTGTTCAAGCAATTTCGAAGCAGTACTGGAAACCGAGACAGGTGAGATAAAAATTTAATTAGAAAATATTTAGCATTTCTATTCACATCAGCGCAGTGCTTCATGTACAGTAATGTCACATATCATTAGGAAAAAAAATTGCAACTGAAATTACTATGCTTCGTTGAAGTCAACGTGCTCAAAGCCTTTTTCAATGACCACAAAGCACGCTTCTGCGAAACAAGAAATAAAGTCATTGGTGAATTAAGTATCGTTACGAAATAATAAACAAATGCGTTGCCGATGACGTACGTATGCCTCTAAACAAGAAAGCAGCGTGTTCTGCTACAGTGTTAACCGGTTCCGTATACAATGGCACCACAACAGCAGCCGTCACTCGCTTAGGCTATACGGTGGAATGAGTAACGGTTAGACATTGAGATATAGTACAACATGAAGGAGGCAGCGATGGAATTAGTTGTAACATACACCTAATCCAAATATGTCGTTTGTGAATCGCAAACCGCATACAAAAACTGCATGTGAGCCAAGATATCTTTCCCCACTTGCCAAATCTTAGCCCAAGTGATGCATCAAGCCAAAACGATATTGTGGGCGCACTTTGTTATCGAGGGCTAAAAGAAAAAAAGCGCGTAGATGCCGCAGCCAAGAATTCCTTTCCTGGGGTCTCTTATCAGCCTCCGCACATGAAAACCGCCAGCCGCTCCCTACATAGCTCCGCCACCGTGGTGCAGTGGTTTAGGCGCTCGTCTACTTTGCCCAAGGATGAGGGTTCGAATCCCGGCCACAGTTCGATGGAAGAGATAAGTAAGGCTCTCGCGTGCTGTGCGATGCTAGTGCTAGGTAAAGAACGCTCGGTGGTCGGAAATTCTGGAGTGCTTTACTACGGTGCCCCTCATAGCCTGAGTCGTCCTGCGACGTTAAACCCCATAAATTAAATTAAACAAAATCCTACTACATACCACGAAATATTCGAACACGTAGCGCGACAAACGCTTCCGGATTTCGCTGAAGAGCTGTTCAAATCAAGGGAGCGTCATTCAGGAGGTTACAATCCCTGTCCTACAGAACAGCGTAGTGACTGAACGCTATTCATCCATCTTCCTTCTGAGCGCAGCGGAAGCGCTGTGGCTAAAAAGCCGGCCTTTATCAGGTTGTAGGTGCTTGTGAAGGCAACGAGCCCATTCTCCTTAAAGCAAACCTAATGTGTGGAAACTAATAAGGGGCCCTGCGCAACTGCTACTTCGCGGAACGATGGCCTTTGCTGAAGGAGGTCTGGCGGCGGCTTCAACCAACGAAATTCCTTAACAGCTATGACTGTTTCTTTAAATACATATTTTCTACTACTACTACGAAATGTTAAGCGAGAGCTAATGTACCGTCTTTGCCAAACGTAACCAGGCTGCTCCGAAGGCTGGCGGAGCAAGCGCGCGGCCATGTGGCGGCGTTGCGCTTGCTGCGACTTATCGCTGCTCTTCAGCTCCGAGGGTACAACAGCTAACGTAACTTTGCACCCTCAGTCTCGCCAGTTGGATGATAAAAACTAGGCGCGTATGATGTGCTGGCTGCGATTTCACGTGTGCGAAGCTTGGCTGCGCCTAGCGAGGGTGCTCAGTATAGCGACGGGGCTATTCGCTCTTCTCAGCAACTGCCCTGAAGCAGATATTTCGCGTCACTCGCTATGTGCTTATGTTCTGTAACCCGCTGCTGAAACGCACCAACAAAATTGCGCTTTCCTGCGTGTTTGATGCGCCTGCACATTAAAGAATAATAACGCACCTCGAAATTTCAATATGCTTTCTCCGAAGTGCCTTGCTTACTTCCACTTTACGGGCTGTTACTTCAGTACAAAGATATGGGAAAGCTAGTGAACCCTTTCAAGCCACCTTATCTCTCTTTTAGGCTTGCAAAATTGTGTTAGCCCCTTGGGGAGGCTGCCTATAAATAAGTGCAATGATTGATTCTAACAAATTCTTGCATTTGCTTCTTGGTAAGTTTTGGTTTAAGTAATGAACTATAATGAAATCTTCCTCACACTTAGCCATTTTATGCACAGGATTGCTTTCTCGTTCGCGGAACCCTTATTTCAGAGCAACACTGTCTGGCAAACCCATCACATATTCGTCCTATAGAACGAACAAGAGCTCACAGTGTCTATCACCTGCTTTTCTGTTTTCCGCAGTTGCCGAGAAGAGCGAATAGCCCCGTCGCTATCTGAGCGCCCTCGCTGGGCACAACCAGGCTTCGCAGGCGTAAAATCGCAGCCCGCACATCATACGCGCCTAGTTTTTATCATCCAACGGGCGAGACTGAGGGTGCGAAGTTGCGTCAGCTGTGGCACCCTCGGAGCTGACGAGCACCGATAAGATAAGCCACAGCGAGCGCAACGCCGCCACACGGCCGCGCTCTTGCTCCGCCAGCCTTCAGAGCAGCCTGGTTACTTTTGACAAAGACGGTACGTCCATATGAAAAAGTTTCACAAGCCCTGTCATGTCAATGAAAGTAACCAAGCTGCCTCACCAAAATTAACTCTTTCATGAAATCTAGGGTAGCTGTCGGTCTGCTCAGTATTTTCCTTATCACAACCACTATCAGTGATCAATCTTTTTTGTACCGCTTGCTAGTGAATCATTTCTTGTGGGACTTCGAGCAGATAATGGAATTTGTATGCATGTGGTGCTAGGCCGGTTGGCCGTCTCTAGCCCGCGCTGTCCATAACTTGCGTCCATTCAATTCCTCCGGAATTCCAGTTTTAATTTCGAGCTGTTCATTCATTACACGTGACAAGGAATTAACACGTCTTCACTAGCGTACTTAACGCAGCACAGTTAGGGTGCAACTTTCTCGTTAACCCCATGATCACAGCCAAAATTTTCTAATTGGTAAACATTGCGAAGACATCATATTTAGCCCCGTCAGTCCATGACCGTTGCGAAGGGCCTGCTAGGAACGAAAAACATTCCTGCGGGAAAGAAGTGCACGAGCGGATTTTTGACCGGTTGCCTTTTAGCTTCAGTGAGCGTTTGAAATGATTGATTAACTGACTAATCGACTGATCGATAATTGGTTAATTGAGCGTTAATTCAGCGCGATAGTTCAATTATGCGGCAAACTTCTACCTTCGAGAGGAGAGCTATCACAGATTATATTATACAGATTATATTATAAGTGCATTTCGCTGGAACTAAGACCGCTAATAAGAACTAACAAGTAACTCTACCGCTTTTCAATTCACTCCTAGGCAGCATTACTGCATTGCACTACAAGTATCACTCCACGTAACATTAAGACATTAGCACTACAGACGAGGACGGCTAGGTAGCAAGTAATCGGATCCAGTACATGGTAACAACGCATATTTTCTATAAGGTAATGCTATCGCATCAGCCCTTCAGAGTACTCAAGCGTCGGCTGTCTTTTACAGCGGGAGCATGTTTCTGAGTTGTCATCCGCCGCAGGTATCTGCGAAGCTAATGAATTATCGATGCAGGCCGTTTCCAAGGGAGCACTGCTTGCGCTGTTGCACAGACAATGCTCCCGTCACAGATACTGTGCAATGTCGCTATGCCGGATTTTCGCATTGTCCAGGGTTAAGCAAAATTTATCCTAGATTATAGGTGCTTGGTAAATCAACTGCACTGCTGATTCTAAAATAACTAGAGGGATTTTCGTAGCGAAGTCTGACTGTACACGTGTCTTTTACGCTGAAAAATTTATGTTCTGACTTCTCTAGCTGACCTGAAAAGCAAGCAGAACTATAATTCACGTGAATCAATAGCGCGTTAGTTGATCATAATTTAGCTCTAGTCAGAAAATTTAACCCCTCAGTCAATAAGCACTTAAATGCGCCACCCTAAGAACGCCACTGGGAATCAGCGAAGAAATCAATTGTTCAAAGGACACCGCCGCATAGCAATGCCCTCTGCTCGTTTGCTGATGGGCACGGAATACAGTTTCGTAGTTTGCGAGCACCTGGCTCCGTTATCGAACTGCTGCATCGTGGCATACGCGCACGCCGAGTTTTTCTTGGCTGCCCACAAAAAAGCTCGCTGTTCACATCTTGTAATTGTGTGGGTGGAACGTGGGCCCCGATTTTACCTTTTTAATCCCGTTTTCGGCATGGTGAGAGCTCGGCGCTCACTGCACTTTCGACTGCAAAATTCTATCATTGTTCAACAGTTGCCATTTTGCAGTGGCTCTAGCAGATATTGTAAGTGAACGGTGGCAGACGTGGTAGTGAGTGTGGTAGTTGGTGATTGAAGGCTGCGGCGACTGTGCGTGATCGCATCTGTGTTGTGTCAGCGACGCCAGCGATCGATTGAATGTGCACGTGGAAAGACGTCTGTCCGGCAGAGAGTACCGTGAGGTGAGTGTAGGCTGATTTTCTCGCAGCGGCGTGAAGAATGCAATATACTTCCAAAAAACGCAGGTGAAAAAAGCTCCTGCCCATGCATTTATTTTGTTTATGAATCGTAGGGAAGGAAATCAAATATATGAAACTCTGGATGTTACTCTTTTCTTACGTTCAAAGGATTTTGGCGTGTAGGGGCTTGGAATGTGCGCTGTAGAGGACATTATTGTGACGGGTTGTAACACAAACAGAACACATGAAGGAACCGTTGGCCTTGATCTTACTAGTAAAGACTGCACAATGGCTTTTGAAGATGGCTAGGTCCGTCACCTTGCTGTTCTTTGGGGTCACTTTTTTTCAGTCTCATATAGTTCCTCTCGCTCATTTTTATTTTCTCGGCGCAAACAGGAGGCAAACACTAGAAAAAAAGAGACTAGTGTACCCACTCCAAACCAACTTTGAAACAGATAGAAATGTAAAGTAGTAAGAATAAATTAGGCAAGTAATTTCCGTCATTTGCTGCTGATATCAGCATCAAATACGTTCTAGAAAAGGCATACACACTATACAACTCTTGATTAAAGATAGCTGTACTCAGATTGTGTCCAAGGCCTTTGGTGCCTGCAGTCTCCGCCCCCAACGTCCGCTTCCATGTGTTCTTCGGGGTGACTGGGCAGCACGCACGCTAGGCCTCATTCACAGCTCCGGAGAGGTAACGAGGAGGACGAAGAACTTTTAATAAGTAGTTCGCTATCTTCCTGAATGGAGCCCTCAGTCCAGGGCTTTATGTGCCGCCGCGAACGGCTAGGGGAGCAACGGTCACACCCGCCACTTTCCTGCCCAAACCGGCATCTGCCGCAGACTAGAGCGGTTCATGTGATGCTGCGTAGCGCTCGCTCACTCTTTTCCAGAGTCATCGACACGCTGTTCGAATCTATTGATTTATCAAGCTAACCTGCATGCCCGTGGCTGAAGCCTCTAGAGCCTAATGCAGGGTTAAAGAATGACGAATGAACCGCTCTGAATTGCTACGCATCAACGGCAAAAAACACAGAGCTGGGGCGAAGGTCCTGTTATCTGAGGAGCGTCTGGAAGCAAAGCTGCTTAATAAAGACTATAGTTTATGCTGTTTGGTTCCTAGCTTGCAAATATTACTAAAGATGACGCAAAAGAGATGGAGAGACAGAGGACGCAAGGAAAGAAATGAAGCAGAGCCACGTTCAACAGCAATTATAGCTGACCCCGTTGTTTTCGTGCGTATACTGTGTCCAGGCCTGTTTTGCACCATCCTTAGTAAACATGTTTACGTTGCAGCCAAAGGACAAGTTAATGAGATGTGTTAAAGGCAAACAGCATGAACGATGCGCAAAACAACGTTTTTTTTTTTACTTCGTGCTGCAGGCTTGAATACAGGATTCAAGACACTATAAGGAAAGCGCGAGAAGTTAATCAAGCAAGCAAATAAAAACTACACGCACGAGTGGCTACTTTAATTGAAGGTATAGAAATTTTGAGTCATGCAGGAACACAGGGCTTGCTGACATACAACCTTGCCTTTTAATCACCGGCTATGCTTCATTAATCAATCCTGTTTAACAGGATTGGGTGTCGGAAGAATATATCATTATAATGCTAGCATGGGAAGTGAACAATGCTGTATCGGCAATGGTCAACTAAGTTAGTAGATTTTTGAAGATGGCTAGGTCCGTACAGGCATTTGCACAGGCATTTGCTTGCTCTGTGTTAAGAATTGTTTACTGGAGATACGTTTATACAAAGCCCCTTTAAGATGCAACAAACTTTGTTTCGAACCTGTTCCCGCCAGTATCGAGGTGATTCACTTCGATTTTCTGCATTTTCCTGCACAACTGCAGGAACCTTGTTAAGTTTCTTAGGTGTTGGAAAGAAGTCCCCTATGTCATATATATTCGAAACATTTTGAGACACTTGGAAAATGTGGTGTATGTCAGAATAACTAAAGAAATGTTTCTTTTCTTCTCGTTGTCTGAACTATTCATCGGAATCTTGTTGCAGCCCAATAAGATGACGTCATCCCATCCGGATATCTTGCCTTCTCGACTCTCTTAGCTTGTTCACTGAAACTTTTGTTACTCATATGATCAATTTATATTGTAACGGCGTAGAAAAAAACGCAAAATTCAGCTGTTTGCGGTTTTAAAATGAGTCAACTTAAAGATTAACAACGGTTTTTACGCCCTTGGTAGGTATACTTCCAGAAAGTATGCCCCATGTTATCTTTCAAGCTCGAACCTATAACTTTAGCCTGCTATCGACTTCGGCGTCAGTGGAGAACCGCAGACCAAAAGCAACTGCTTTTAGTATCGTAGTGACGTGCGTACAAACGTTAGTTACATCCGAAGACATTAGAAATTCATTGACGTAACGAAAAGTGTGAAAAGTTGTGAGTCAGCGTTCGTCCTGTGTTTTTCTCGCTTCCCATCAATGTTTTTTTGTTTTGTTTGTTTCTTTTATAATTTAAGCTTCTTAAACTATTCTATCTTTTCAACCTCTTGCGCCACGCGTGCAGAAAAGGGAAAGTTGCTTTTCGTGTGCTTGCTTGTCGGCTTCAGTTTAAACATCGGCCACCATGTGCTTTCGGAAGTGTGTTTTGGCTATGCTTCAGCAACAAGCCGCATTTCACCAGTCCCCGACGGCATGCATAGAATAGGTATTTGGAAAAAAAAAAAGCCACTGCTTTAAACACGCAGCGCCGCTCAGCTAAATCTTTCTGGCTTCTTAATTATATGGTGAAACATGACAGTACGCTTTGAGTATTGCTGAACCACGAGAATCATCGTTATGAGCTCTTTGATGGTGGATATGTGCTTATTCATTTTTGCCGGCCAGGCCCGACTACTGCATTTTTCTCCCCAAACAGCAAGAATTTCGGGCTTTGTATCTATTTGAAATAACCGAACGCGCTGATGTCGACCTTATTTATTCTCTTGGCTTCTGTTGAAGCTGACATCTGTTGTTCCGTTCAGGTATTCTAGTGACCTAACTTTTCCAAGAAAGAGTCTTAACAACAGATGGTAGAAATGTTTGTGAAATGCATCTTGATTACAAAGCAAAGGCATGAAAGCACCTCTGAGTGCGTTTACCACAATTTATCTAGACAGGAAACAATAGCGGTGGCAAACATGAACACGGAAAAAACGGCCAACAAAAAGCGAGGGAAGTTCAGCTAACTTTATTGGTTCCGGAGCTAGCAAATATATAGGCTACTAGGGCGCGAGCATAAAGACCGTACGCGATCAACTAAATCGTTTCAGATAAGACGCCTCTGTCTTGAGAAGGGTCACAGATCGTAATCTCCTGAAATCGCGTTCCACACTTTTTGCAAGGAAGGCAATTTCATTTCTACAGCACCTACCTCCTACTTTTTTGTCTGTTTCTTGGATTCCGGTTGTTCGAACTCAGCCTCTTTCAAATCTGCAGGATTGCAATGTGGCGCCATTTTAGCCCCGTTTACGCCACAGTTAACATTTGCTATGCTTTTAAATTGAAATAAAGCGCTCCTTTCTTTTTATGAGGAGGGTTGCTTCGCTGGACAATGTCGTTTGTTTCTGACACAGTTGAAGATGAAGTATTTTTTAGACTCTTGCCTCTCTTTTTTGTAATCTCGAAGTGATGACAATGATTTGGTTTATAGTGTTAAACTTCTCAAATCGACAAAGGCTATGATAGATGCGTATTTGAGGGCTCCGGAAATATTCCCCACTTGGTGTTCTTTAACGTGCACGTGCACTCACATCGCACGGCACACGGGCGCCTTGCGCTTCGTCTCCATCGAAAAGACGCCACAGTAGCCCTCGAGCACAGCAGTCTATAGCGGCCCTGCCACTGCGCTACCATAGCGGGAAAGTGATGATGAATTTTCGATGGTGAGAACGAGCACTGATGTGTCATCCTGCTATCAAGTTAGTGCGTGCCATTTCTCAGACGTCGGTGCTGGTCGAGACCACTGCATTAAGCGCCCTTCCCCGCACGTTGTATTTTGCCGGGGGTATAAAGTGTACCGGGAGCACGTGCTTTACTCGAAGTAAGAATATTTTTGTAGGGAGTTTGGCTAGGTCCTTGTTTTTTGTTTTTAGCACAATGATAACGTACTAGTATCTCAACCGCTACAACGACGGCACACAGATATAGAGACGACAGGACGTGCGCTTCACGCAGATATGCAATTTGCCGCCATTTTTGCACTTGAAATGTTAGTAGCAATGCACCAACATTCCCCGCAAAGTGTTTTATTGAATGGTAACGTATACGGATAATTTCCAGTACGGCGAAGAGACCATGGAATACGTTTTCCCGCGCACTTCTATTTTCGGTGTTTGCGAGTGCTCAAAGTTATCAGCGTCGTTATTGCTTCGCGCACCAGTAGGCTGTGATTGAAGTGTGCTGAACAGTATCTCTGGTGAAGGTGGAGGCCCCAAGATTAACCACTTGCAGAACATATTAATTCACACCCTCTCAGCGCGCATTGTAGTTTTTCAGACAAGCTGCTAAATCGGACCGCCTCATTCCTTTATGAGCTTAGTATAGAGAATATTCGCTTACTGCGTTAATAAACTACCGCTGCCAACATATTTCTGCACTGCAGCGCACAGCTATGTTGTCCTTTTTATGGAAGTGGTACCCGTAATTTTATCGGTCTCCTTGGAAAGTGATTGCCGGAGAATCTACACAGCCATTTATTTTTTCCTAGGACACATAAGGTTTAAACAAGCGTTTTCTTCTTTTGTGACATAAATCTATCTTTCTTTCCAAAGCGTATTTGGTTCCGGATTAATGACGCTGAGATGTTCCTAGTATAATTCACTGCTTTTCAATTCTTGAGTTTACCGGGTGTCCGATCTACACAAACAGAAAATGCAGCTCAGCAAGGTTATAATATATACACGTTAAAATCTTGCTAAACTAACTAAAACAACATTACTTAAAATGCCAGACTGAGATGAAGGTAATGCGTCCGCAAGAATGTTTTGATGAAGCCCCGTTTTCGTGAATTGAACTCACCCAATGCGACGGTTTTTTCTTCAGCTATATTGGGCGCGCATCTGTGCACTTGGTATAGGAATGAGACGAGAGTTTGGGGCAGGGAGGAGGGCGGTGTTCCTGGGTAATGATTATTGGCGTAAGCGGCGCATCGCCTGGAGCCTTTGTCGCCGTGGCCTTTGTAGAAGTGTGAGGAGTCTCTTGCAGTAGGGTTTTGTTCCGCAACTCGAGCACCACTCTCTTTGGGCGGTTCCTTTTGCCTTCTCAGAAAACGATTTTCTGCTTGGAATAATTTGAATATATAGCAACCGCACTGGGCTTTCTCGCGAGGTTCTTCTGCTAGCACCGCGAAGCACTCATACCCTGAAGGAGACCCCTGATTATTTTTTTTTTTGATGTCATAGCGTTGAAGCCTTGTTTTCCGTAAAGCAGGTGGTGTCGCCGTTGGGAGCGAAAAGTTTTGAGCGGGGCTATGCAAGGTGGCAGTTGGCAAGTGACATGGCTGACCGCTGATTGATCCTCGGGCAGTGTGACGTCATGGTACTACCTGACATGGTAAGAGCTGCTAACTCGGGCAGCTCGTTTGAGATGGGAGAGAAAGAAAAAAATCGAACCCAGGTTGTTTGGAACCCGAGACAGATACACTACCCCTAAGCCACAGGCACATTTGTACGACACTGTTAAAGTGGGACTTCATATCTATTTCGAGTTGCCTTTCAGGTAATATGGTAGTTTACGATAGTATTAGAGATTTAACTTACCGTGATCTGCGATCCGCCACCGCCGTCGGCGTTGTTGTCGGCGTCAGTATTGTGAGCGAAAAATCACACGAGTATGAGATGCCTCGTCTAGGTGGTCGCTGACACGGCCGCGCATGATTCGATGTAGTTGCCTGACATTAGGTTTTGCAGAGCTGCTTACTGTTTTAGCTGCTTTCATTGCTTTCATGTGATGATTACGTTCCGAATCAGGTACATTACCTCTAGGCCATGCAGGCACACTCACACGGCTCTGTTAAAGTGGGGCTGGTAGCCTAAGCTATCGCATAGTACCCTCTGAGGCGTATCCAATCAATGTACACATCGCATATTAAATGCCGAATTTGTAGACCCTATAGACTATATAGGCTCTATGTATAATTAATAGACTGTTTATGTATACGAACGGAGTAAGAGGATAAATATTTGGCTCCATGTCCTATTTCATGTTACTTATGAACTCAAAAAATTAAGGAAATGTTTAACACGGCAAACCTAAGTAGACAAAGCGAAAGGAAGTGACTCCTTCATGGACGTCTGCGAACCTCAAGCACACCACAGTCGGGTGCCGTACAGATATCCTGCAGGAAATTGTCGAGGATATTTTGAAGGGAGAGGTCGCTGTAGACTAGCCAGATGGGCAGCGGTGGTGGTGGTGGGAAAACGTACCGTACTGAAAAAAAAAACTATTTGCGATTATAACAAGTTTTTATGAATATGGGAGTGCGCAGGGCTGATGTGGGACATAAAGGACCCGTAAAGAAACATGCATGACTTGTAGGAGGGTGCACATAATATTGTTACGGACGACAAGGAAGAAGAAGCGGGCAGTGGCGCGGGCAGGAGCGCTCGTACTAGGCCCGCGAACATTCATTAAACGTCATCTACCATCGATCATCGGTCATGTTCTGTCTTCTTTCTGTCTTCATCGGCTTGCCGCTTCGTAACATTTGGTTGGAGGTGCGGGGTACGGCATCCCCATCCTCGCCTTGGAGCCTCGACGCCATCTTCAAGCCGGGACCATCACCGAGGGCACAGGGACATCGCCGAGAAGCTTCGCCCCAGCCCTCCAAGCCCAGACCCGAACAACTACCACCGCCCAGCCCCCAGCCCGGACCTGAAGACAAGGAGAACAGACATACCAATCAGAACCGAGATGAATGACCCGAAAGACCCGAAGGAACCGATGGACACGAACACGCAACCCCCGCCCAAGCTGCCCGACGTGACCTCGAGCCATCGGTCCCATGGACTCTGGTGACGGATGGTTGACAGCTCCAAGGGAGGCGGATCACCCACGCATCAGACATCGTACCGGCAAGCCGTTCTATTCTTCCTCCTTCCTCTTCTTCTTCAAGCATCCAGACACGCCCATCATCATGCCATAAAATGATTAACATCGCTAAACTTCCTCGTCCACGATCGGGACGATCGCTCGGTGGCCCCGGGTCATGTTACGGACGACAAGGAAGAAGAAGCGGGCAGTGGCGCGGGCAGGAGCGCTCGCGCTAGGCCCACCGCGAACGTTCATTAAACGTCATCTACCATCGTCATCGGTCATGTTCTGTCTCCTGTCTTCATCGGCTTGCCGCTTCGTAACAATATTTTCACGTAGAGATGACAAGGCCGTTGGCGACAAATAAGGAGGCTTGAAATTCACTGCAATAAACTTGGTATAGAACAAAACAATCGGCAGCGGCGATAGCAGCAAGCGTGCTTGGCGGTCGTCGATCAACGAACCTCCGTTTCACTCGCTGGCGCTCGATTTAAAGGCGAGAAAGAGACATCTAGATAAAACCGCGAATGGTGACTAGCATAAATTGGAGCATTGTAGAAACACAAGCGCATAGCTGAAATTGTTCGAGGTACATCTCGAAGGATCTTCCGCGACAAAAGAAATGGTAAAGCCGCGTCTAGAGACAACCAGCATGAACAAACAAGGAATACATAATCGATCCCTGCGGTACGATCACGGTGACAAAACCGCATGCCGGCGGCTGTCGAAAGAGAATTACAAATAAAGATTTGAATGGTTCGCGACAATATGCATGTAGGCCTTGTTTTCTCATTAACAGGCTCCTGTAACTCCTGCATATCGCATGTGTAATGTATTTTAGGAGATATCGGAGCAGTGTAGAGGTGCTGCATTGTAGGAGCTGGATCTGCTCCTGTACCTTCAGGATTTGTTTTTGAAAGGCTGCAAAGGCAAACTTTGATATATGCGCGCGGTGTCCCAGCTAAATGGGATCAAGGATTAAAAACAACAAAGAATTTTTCTAATGTGTATGCAGTCAACGTTATTGAAAGCCTATTTTTCTTTACCGGTCTCTGCATGGGCTCTCATGACTGTATGCGTTATTTACGAGCAACATTCGCTGTCACTCACCCGACATTATGTTGCACGTTTACATCTGCAGTCGATGAGAACCATGCAATGCGAAAGTGCAAGCAACAAATTAGCCTTTATACAGGATCATAGCAAGAATGCTCGAGCATAACTAAAACATATCACCGCGCACCGTTGATATTCCTCGATTGCTGAATATCGACAGCGATGCTCATTTCAGGGATTGCATATGCAAACGGTGGTGTGATTGAAATATTGCTGCCACTGCTTCGTTGGCAGCATATAAAGCTAAAAGAAGCACTATGACATGTAGCATCGTACACGATATCTCTGTTGTAGAAGAACCTTTGCGCTCTTAGACGACAAAAAGACAGCCAGCGCACGACATATTGCGATATTTTGAAATGTACGTACGAAACATCGATACGTTAGAATTATGGAAGACGTTAGATATCCTCGGTGATAGGGAAAAAAAAAAAAGATTCAGCTTATTTGCAGGGCAATCGGCGAAGGACGACAGCACTTGAGGAAAAGATACAAAGTGCAAAACAGCAAAGAAAAGGAGAAATATAACCGTAGTAATCATTGGCCGCCAGTAGGATACACATAGCGAGATATACAGGGTGTTCAAAATTAGATTTTAATGCTTATTTAAAAAAAAAAAAAAAGCAAAATGCCGTACGCTCATGCAGTTTTTGTAAATTGGTAATGCGGCCAGGTTGACACAAATTGGGGTATTAATTGTCCCCGTAAACTTAGTATATAACTAAAATTTAATATTTCACTTTTTATTGGCTGAATTTAGCGTGCATATTTATATTGAGAACTTGGAGGCAAATGCATTTAGGGCTATTCTGTTTTGTAGAATTTTATTAATGCACCTGTGTCCTGAGATACGCGCGTCTAAAATTCCGTCCCAGTTCGTCTAATTACACATGCGATACGGCGGCTCTAGGCGTGAAGCACCTCCCACGTGTGACGCAGTTGCGTATGGCACTGCCTTGCAAGATAGCAAGCGGCGACGCGGACCACTTTTTGTTCTCGGCCAGCGTTTCTTTCTTGACGCGCGAAAGAGATGAATCACAGTGCTAGCGGACTAAAGCGAGCGATAACTTTGTAACGGCAACTAGGATTGGTGCCACGGTATTAACATGGATGAGATAAAATGAGCCATGATATGCTGTTTTTATTCCCGAGAGCAGCGCTGTGAAATCCCTTATCACGGTTAGAACTGATTCCGCATTCATGATCCACGTCGCCGATCGCTACACACTCACAAGAGTGTAGCGATCGGCAGTGCCATACGCAACAGCTGCGTCACACGTGGAAGGTGATTCACGCCCAGAGCCGTCGTATTGTATGCGTAATCAGACGAACTGGGACGAAATTTTAGACGCGCGCATCTCAGGACACAGGTGCGTTAATAAAAACTAGCCCTAAAAAGCATTTGCCTCCAAGTTCTCAATATAAATATGCACGCTAACTTCAATCAATAAAAAGTTAATTAATGAATTTTAGTTATTACTAAGTTTACGGGGAGAATTAATACCCTAATTTGTGTCCGCCTGGCCGAATTACCATTGTACAAAAACGGCATGAGCGTACGGCATTTTGCTTTTATTTAAATAATCAGTAAAGTCTAATTTTGAACACCCTGTATATTAGAATGCTGTGACTTGCTGGGAGAATAAGTGGCGATGATACAACTAGGTCTTGCGAAGGCTTTTGATCGCGTATTACACGACGGCCTTTTTTCCATTCTACACTAACCCAATGTGGGCAGCGTAATAGCGGATGACGTTAGGATGGCATATTCTAATTGCACAGAGGGAACCGTTGTTAATGGTGACCTCATTGAAAGAATTTACGCAAGATCGTCAGTAAGACAGGCCACCCCTGCCATTTGCTGCCCACCTGGAATCGCTCTGCTTAGCCATTCTCAAAAGCGAACGCATAACTGGTTTCATGTAGCAGGCTGCAGATGTCAAAGTCTCAGCTTATGTACATAACACTGCTGTATTTTGCTCAGTCAAAGAAAGTGTAAGTGCAATGACAGCTGTTGTTGAGAACTACTTCATATCTACTGGTGCTCAAATAAACTGGAATAAAAGTACTGGCTTTTGGCATGGAGACTGGAACGAAACACCACATTCCCAACTTCAGGGGTTAACCATTCTATACAATGTATCTTGAGTGTCCTCTTTCTTGTTATCGGAATCCAGAACCTTGCTGTAATGAGGAGGCCACAAAGGCAAAGAAAAAGGCCAACGCATGGCAGGGACGGCAGCTGTCAATGTTTTAGCGTGCCAATGTTGGCAAAATGTTTCTTATATTTAAAATATAGTACATGATGAGTGTGTTGTGTGCGTCGCGACGCGATATCTAAATTATTCATAGAATGTTTGCCGTCTTCATATGGGCCTCTACTTGGGAAAGGTCAAGAGCAAACTCGTTTGAAATGTGAAAATGGAGGGCTTGGTCTTGTGCATTCATTTTTGCGACAGGTTGTATCGCGCGTTATGTTCATTCGTGATCAAAATGATGTATTTTAAGGAAAGTCTTTAAGTAACTGTTGGGTCGTCTGCTGCCCGAATTTGTTTGCTGGTCTGAAGCCATGAGTGGTGCAGTGAGGGGGTTCCTGCGAGAAGTCTTGCTCTTGTACATGTGCTTTCAGTACGTGAAATACACGAAATGAAAATGAAATGAAATGTTGCATGTGCGGTTCTCTATGTGCTACCAGAAAAACGTCACGGCGAAAAAAAAATGTATCGAGACTTAATGGGCATAATGCTTCTGTGCCGATGTACCGATTGCTGCACTGCGAAGGCCCAGGAGACGACGTTCTCAAGAGAGTTAAACGAATGCCAATCTTACCGTCAGTAAAAATATTTCTCTTCAAACTTTACACTAATACATTATCAGCCAAAGCATGGATGTCTAACAAAGACCTTTTTGTTCTTGGCCGAATAGCTGTTTAATCTGTTAAAAAACCTGAAACAAAAGAACACGTTTTTGGATTGTTGGGAGGCGATATTTTCTGGTGTATCCTTCAAAGAACATTGAAGAAAGAGTTTCTGTTACATTCTTATGGCATTAGGTTCTTACCTGTACAAACAGATGACATTTATTTTGATGTTATTAAGCTCCTGGGCCTCTACAGTTTATGGAAAGCGAGGATGCAGTACAGCGACGCTGATATCGAAGTTAAATGTGTACGTGAGCATTTTATTGAAAGTTTATACGGTTCAGAGAAACGCTTTGAGTATTTCCTGGCTAGCCAACATGGATTGGAGTGCTTGATGAATGGAGCTGTTCTCCTTATTCTCCTGTTCTCCGCCGCTCTTAGGGACTGCATTGAAGAAAATGACCTGATTGCTGTTCAGAGCAATGCCGGTGTTTCTACAGATTACTTTTTAACCTTATTACAGTTTTACTTGGATTCTACTTTTATCACTTCTGACCAGCAGTTTTTTTGCAGAAATCAGGCATATGCATTGGGTTCTGTGAGGCACCGGTGCTATGCTATATCTTTTTATCTCATATTGACCAACCTTTGCAGCAAGTTTTACCCAGTGACAGTGTTTTTAAAGTTTTTAGGTATGTCGATAATTTTATAATTTTTTAACCAAAGAAGATCTTTACAACCTTAAGAAAACAGTGTGAAGTGTTTACCTTCCTTTGCAGAGCATGGAATAGGTGTGTAGTTCACAAATGAATTATCTGACTATAATTCATTACAGTTTTTAAACTTGAAGCTTGAGTTTTGCGGTGGCATGACCTGTTGGTCTTATTCCCTGCGTGCATAGGAGTCGCTGCTACCTTTTTACTCCTGTCATTCAAAACTTGTGAAACGAGGGATTGCTTCGCTTTGCCTCCAGTCGACGCTCGGGAAGTCACGCTCTCACAAAATGCGGGACAGTTTTAATCACCAATTGACCAGGCTCTTTGTAGCCGTGTTCCCCCATTCGCTCGAGAATGCGGAGGTTGAAATTCTCCTAAACAAGACAAAGAAAGGTACTGGTAGATCCAGAAGGGGTAAGACCAGCGTTGATGCCATACGGCCATCAAGTGGACCATAATCTTAAAAAGGTAGCCATCCGCCATGGACTACAGCTTGTTTTTTCTGCCCCGAAAAAGCTAGGTGGCCTTTGCTCCCCTTACCGAAAATGAAAACAGCAAGGAACAAGGCTGCGAAGCAAAGCAGAGGAGACATTTCGTGATATGGTGCCGAAGGGGTAGTCCACGAAATCCCCCTATCGTGCGGCCACTAATACCTCGCTGAGACTAACAGGTGCTTGAATGAGCGAAGAAGGGCACATGAGAGAAACGTAGAACAGATAAAAGAAGGCACACATTTACCCGAAGCACATTAAAAAGTGTCTGTCTCGCAATTGTGAGCCATGCTTCGCTTGCGTACGCATTCTGGGCAAAAGCTAATTTACTACAGCTAGGGAGTTGATAGCGGTATGGTTTGTCAAAAAGGAATGCAACTTATGTGCAAGCGACGCATAAATATCATTGTCTAACGGTGAAAAGAAATTCCTGGAGCGTGCCTTATTACGTCATTCCTGATCTATAGGTGACCTGTCAGCGCATCTGACGATGAAGCTATGTACAGCCTTTGTCAAAAGTGTACAGCCAGGGGGGGCGGGAGGTCTGCTCCTGAGCTGTGTAGTGGCGCTGATTTCGCATTAGTAGAGGTCCTTCCTGTGAGAAAGGCTGACCGCCGAAGAATTGACGCGTTTGAATTGTGGTGTTGGCGAAGACTCTTGAGAATTCCTTGGACTGCCAGAAGATCAAATCAGTCGATATTGTCGACCATAAACCCTGACTGCTCATTGGAGGGTCAAATTCTCAAGTTAAAGTTCAGCTACTTTGGTCATCTGATGAGAAGAAAGGAGTCGCTGGAGAAAGATTTGATGTTGGGAAAGGTTCAGAGTCACCGGAGAAGGGGTAGGCAGCGAACGCGATGGTTAGATGGCATCCTCTAGGCACTGCAGATGAAGTTATGTGATGTTAGGAAGATGGTGAGAGACCGGAAAGCGTGGCGTGACATGGTCCATAGGGTCACGAAGAGTCGGACACGACTTAACGACTGAACTGAGGGGTCCTTCCTACTGGAGAGGATAAGGCAAGAAATCTTACCATAAAGAGATTCGGAACATTTGAAATGCATTACAAGTCACACGAAGTGGCTCAGATGTAGGTCCCCTGGGCTCTACACTTTTGGCAAAGACTGTATATTTCATGAATGTAATAAAACCTGTTGGAAGTTGGCGGTTCGCGCCTTTGTCTCTCTCTGTGTTTGTCTGTTTTTTCTTGCACCGTTATACTTATTTAACAATGAACGTTCATCGAAGTCTCTGTTCAGAGGACAGTGTGCTATAAAGCGAGGAGGGGGGGGGGAGAACTGGGGGGTGTATATGCCGGACAGGGTCGACCTCCTACCTGGTTACCTTTACTCGGTGCATGTATATGTCTCCCGTATATTTGATGTGTGTACAAAGTGAGAGAGCTCGATGCTGGTGCCACTGTGTATGTCAGGTTGCAGGATGCTACCTGGTTAAATCTGGCATGAAGTACTTCCAATAAACAAAGAAGATAAGAAAGCCATACTATAGTGGTTAGTGTACTGGGCTGACGTGTGGTAGAGGTTCCACTCCTGGCAAGAAAAAATTTTCTTTTTATTTACCTACTTTATTTTATAGATACGAACTATTTTTAACCTCGCCCCGCCGGGGTGGCGCAGTGGTTACGGCGCTCGACTACTGCGCCCAAGGAAGCGGGATCGAATCCCGGCCTCGGCGGTTGCGTTTCGTTGGGCGCGAAACGGAGTGGCGTCCGTGTGCTGTGCGATGTCCGTCACGTTAAAAAACCCCAGGTGGTCGAAATTTTCGGAGTCCTCCACTACGGCGTCTCTCCATAGCCTGAGTCGCTTTGAGACGTTAAATCCCACAAACCACCTATTTTTTAGCCTCCACCCGAAGTTTCCTCAGAACGAGGGCCGCAGACCACATCCTATCATCCCTAACCTTACAGCCCCCCCCCCCCCCATAACCCACAACTGCTACAACTCCTATAAATACCATGTGCAATAATCGCTATTGAATAGGTCTCATATATATATATATATATATATATATATATATATAGAGAGAGAGAGAGAGAGAGAGAGATAGAGAGAGAAAGAGAGGGAGATTTTTTTTGTACGGTAGGCAGCAGAACAGAGGGATGTGTGGCATTGTGTCAGGCAACGTTGTATATTTTTGGAGATATGTACCAGCACGGATGAAGCTTATCACGTGTATGAAGAGGAAGAAGGTGGGCCATGTAGAAGAAGAAGCTAGCGCCGCCGGCTACGCAGTGCCCTACGTGTGAAGAAGCGGGTGGCGTGTAGTCCTTGTGCCACGACATACGTACAAAGCCATTGAAACATACGCCAAGCAAGTTACGGAAAGGCGTAATAAAGCGTTTGCTTTAAAACAAAAGACATTGTTCTTGCTTGTGACTGCAGGTAGCTCACAAATTCTGAAAATAGTCGCGCAAACATTAGTACAAAAGATAAAGGAATGAGATGCATTTTTCTGTTGGCAAGCGATACTACAACCTGTGGTGGTGGTGGTGAAAACTTTTATTGTCTGGAAGAGGTGACACCGGAGTTCCGGTACCGCTCGCAGGCGTCCAGGGAGCCCGATGTCACCCTAAGAGGCAGGAGTTAGTAGACAAAGCGGTTCCCCGCTTCGGTTGCTAGACGGACCAAGTTGACCTGTGTCGCCGGGTCTTCGCTATGAAGCGCGGTCTCCCATGCTTCTGCGTCCTTGAATAAATTGTAGCCCGGGGAGTGGCTGTACTCACAGAGGATATGTTTTAACGTTCCTATATCGCTACAGAATCTGCAGAATTGGTCCTCCGGATTTCCAGTTTGCGTGAGGTATCTCCATCTGGGAGACATGTGGTTCTTGGCTTGCAGGCGGCGCCAGGTGACTGCCTCTGTGGATGTGAGGGACCTATCTGGGGGTGGATATTTCCGCCGTCCTAACTTGTAGTGCTGAATGACTTCGTTGTAGGTCGCTAGCGTCTCGACCTTAAAGTAAGGTTGAGGCCGGCGTCCCCCCCGGATAATGAGCGCTTGGGCAAGGGCGTCGGCCGCTTCGTTTCCTGGTATGTTGGTGTGAGCGGGGGCCCAGGTTAGGGTGATCCCTCTGTCTATGTTGCTTTTCGATAATATGCTCAACGCGCAGTGTGATATTTTGCCTTTGCAGAAATTCCTTATTGCTGATTTGCTGTCAGTGATGATCACCTTCGCGTTCGTACTAACGCACGCTAAGGCGATCGCCGCTTCCTCCGCTGCCGTGGCGTATACTCCGCTTGTATATATCTTGCCTTGCTCTATTCCGGACCCGTTGACTACCACCGAGACAGAGTTCCCGTCATCGTCAAAAGCGGCGTCTGTGTAGGCAACCGTCTCGGGTAGCATTCTGCTTAGTTTTGTTACCAAGTGTTTGGCTCTGTGCTGGCGTCTTTCCTGATCGTGTTGTGGGTGCATGTTCTTGGGTATCGGTGAGATCGTGAGGGCTTTCCTAATTTTGGACTCAATGTGAAACGTCTGGTGTTTAGTGCCTCTGTTCCCTTGTAGTCCTATCCAGCTTAGAATTTGCTGCCCTGTCTCAGTTAGACTTAGGCGTTCGAGTTGCGCCGTTCTCGTTGCTTCCGCTAACTCTTCCCATGTTTTATGCACCCCCATTCCCTCTAGTGCCAGGGTTGAGGTCGAGATTGGGAGTCCCAGTGCTCGTTTCGTGCATTTCCTTATTATGGCGTCTAACTTGTTTTTGTCTGCTTTTTTGATGTTAAGGAATGGGGTTGAGTAGCAGATTTTACAGTCGCGGTAAGCAGATAATATATTGAGGCAGGGCATGCACAGATACGACGTGAAGTGCAGGCACACTTATCACGGAACGGTGGTTTGATTACGTCAAAAAACTGATGAGATAAGTATCTTACTCAGACTGCAAATAAGAGTCTGTCAAGCAGCAATCAGATCGCTAGCTAAAGCAATGACTACACAAGCGATCTCATAACTCTTTTAAGCCAACAGTCGCGAGCTCCAAAAGTGCTAGGCAACTTTGCCACCTTGTTGGGCATGAGACCTTCTGGACACCTGCATTAGGTTGTGCAACATATGGCGTATATATGGGATCGACACTCGCTTTAAGAAAAACAGATCAAGGTATTTGTTTCTTCCGCATCTGGTCTCTGCACGAACGCTTCGGCAACTGCTGATATGACCAATAGAAAGAAAATTCTAGTCAAGAAACGGGAAATCAGATTGCTTAAGCTATCTTGCATATTTGAGTGCATGGTACCTTTAGAACACCTCCAAAGAAACGCGATAGCTCTCTTTAATACCTGGCACTTTGCTGAGCAGTACCTGAGCGGCTCATTGCTGTCACGGGGGGAGCATATATAAAAAATATTATTCCGCCAGAACATCAGCTTTAGATCTCAGAAGCGTGACTATTATCGGGAACTTGACTGCTAAAACCCAACCCTCGTGCCATTAGAATACATGCTGTTAAATCCTCTAAAGAAACCTGGTCAAGTGAAGTTCACAGACCTTAAAGAAAGAATTAAAAAATCATGGAGTTATCCGACACATTCTAAACCTGAACCCTATCGATAAGTCTGTTCCAGTCAGTGGTCAACACAAGATAAAAGAATATCGCAAAAAAAAACGCGTCCTACAAAGGAGCCAAAGCAAATTCTTTTGCTTGATACCCAAAGTCTAAGATCTACCTATGCACTCCTGCCCAGAAAACGTTTTTAAACTTATCTTATAAATAACTCTTGTCTGTATATCAATTATGTAATAATGTAATGTATTATGTAATGTGCAAAATATAAGAGCCTGCCAACCAAATTTCTTTTTATGACTGGCTCTGGACTATATATAAATATATAGAAAGTGCAATAATCACTCAATGGTGTTCATCGTGCCTCTCGTTCAGTGAGTGACTCGAGTCTAGGAAGACAGCATGCAGGACCTTGGTGACGAGAACTTTCGCGAGCCTGAACTGAATAAATTTATGCATATTCACGAAAGCAGAATATGCAAACCTTCGGCGCAACCGATTGGGTCAAGATTTTCTAACAAAAACCTCCCTTTCCCAGGTGGCTCTTCTACCCTTCTTTTCCGGGAAAGAAGCTGGAAATGTCCCATAATCTGCCAGTGCTTAAACCTTTTACATAAAACATGAGAAAATCACGAAAACGGGGGTTATGGGCGTGCTTTCACCAGCACTGAAGTTTAGTTTATTGACAATAAATGTTCCTTTATGCCGGCAGTAAGGGCGCTGTCACGAGAGATCAGCCGAAACGGCCTCACGTAAAAGGAACAGCCATTGCATTCCAAAACTGCCTTCACATTCGGTAACAGACGCTACTGGCACCCCTCGGGGCTTTGTTCACAGAAAGCAAGATTGGTCCCTCCTCAATATACGAAATAATCTATCGCAAGAGACACCCCCATTTCTCCTTTTCGATATACTACCTCAGGAGGAACTATTCCATTTCCCTGCACCCCAGCCCATTTGCGGGTACAGCAGACAATCAGACCGCACTCTCTGAACAAGAATTTATTGTTGCAAAATGCCATCAGGCAAGTCAACTTTCCTGCATTGTGCAAATTGTTGCTTAGCAGAATTGCGGATCGTTCAATGTCAGAACATTCCAGTGTGCTGCTATACCGAGCAGCTGCCTTCTTTTACACACCATTTGGGAGACTGTGCGCTCGGAATATATTTGTCATGAAGCGCCTCTTTTCAAGGCCAACCGTAGGACATTACGCTTACAGCTATAAAACCAGGCGCAGTGGTAAATAGGAAAGAGTCTCTAGTGTATACTTAGGAATTATAACGAAAACTTTCATGTGTTAGTGCTTCCTCGTTGGCTCCACGTCTTCTGTGCTCAGCTCTGAGCAGATTAATTTCGCTTGTAAATAAAGTAGAAAAATAAGCTCTACGATGATATCCAATTTGAGTCTAGTGTAAAGTTTCCATTGAAATCACAGTGGTGAAAGCAGTACCTACATGCCTAACCGGTGCGGTTCCTAAAACGTCTTTATGTCATTTTTTCGCAGGATGATGACCAGCTGTACTGAACACTGACAGCAACGATGCAGGTCGACTACCTGACCAACTGCACCTTGGCCGGCCTGGCTCCTGCGTGGCTGTGCACACAGGCGCAGGTGTACCTCTACCCACCGGACGTTAACGACAGCACAGAGCTCGCCTGTTCAGGCTGCGAAGCCACTGAGCTCTTCGACACAACCGCTGTTTCAGATACAGGGGCCGAGGAGTCCTCGTATGATGCGCTGCTTGAAAGTAGCCGCTTCTGGATACAGCGAGTGCTGGTGCCTATTATAACAATCATCGGTGTCATAGGCAACTCTGTCACGATTGTGATCATGACTCGCCGTCGAATGAGATCATCAACTAACAACTACCTTGCCGCGCTTGCCATTGTTGACATGCTGTACCTGCTGGGTGGTTTTGCACTGTCGCTTAAACATTACGAGTTTATCCAGGAAAAGGGCCTTGCCGTCTACTTCCGCTGCTTTCCGTTTCTCATTCTGCTGACGGACACGTGTAGCAACACATCCGTCTGGCTCACCGCCACGTTCACAGTAGAGCGCTATATCGCTGTATGCCACCCAATTAAGGGCAAAGTGCTCTGCACCGAGTCGCGGGCGCGGAAGGCTGTCATAGGGGTGGTCATATTCTGCTTCGCGCTCACTCTGCCCACGCCCTTTGAGTACGCTGTAATTGAAGAGGCTGATCCAGCCAGGAACGCGACCAAAGTCAGTCTTAGTTACTCCGACTTTGGGCGCAACGAACTCTACAAGAAGATCTACTACTGGCTGACCGTGGTGCTGTTCACGCTGGTGCCCTTCTGCCTTCTGGCTGTTTTCAATGCGTTCCTGGTGCGTTCTGTGCATATCTCACGGCGACAGCGTTCTAAGATGACCCAACGAATGGACTCATCCCGAGACAACCAGGAGAACAAGATCACCGTCATGCTCATAGCAGTGGTCATCCTCTTCTTCCTCTGCCAGCTGCCCACAGCCATGACACTCCTCTACACTTCCATCCGGAGTCCCGAGGAAGGCAGCGAACAGGAAAAGCTGGTTTTAATCTTGGGAAACATCTTTAATTTCCTCATGTCGCTCAACGCGGCTGGAAATTTCATTCTGTACTGTCTGCTCAGCCAGAAATACCGGCGCACCTTCTTGCAAATCTTCTGCCCTTGTGCCGAAGGCCGCTTTGTGCGGCTTCAGTCGGTTTACCAGTACACGGGAACCGGCATAAACCAATCGGACGACCATACTACCACTGCAACCAGCCGTCGACTGAGCTCAGTGCGATCTGCGCGCTCTAATTCAATGGGGCCTCTGGACGCAAATGGAAAGAAAAGCGTGCCAGCCCGCGCTTGTTTGCTCAATGTGCCCGAAGACGCGGCCGGTGAACGAAGAGCAAGCGATGCCGCCATCAGTGCCAGTCGTTCCGGCAGTTTTCCAGGCTCCTTCTGGTCCAGGCTTCGCCGCTCTGCAGGCGGAAGCAGCAGTCGATCAAGTGGCGACAAGGCCAAGGACTGCATGGTGATCATCACGGCTCAGGGCGTTCCGGAAAACAGATGTGTGGGACCTAAGGTGTAGACCTATGAGAGGCAACCTCGCCCAACATGTACGGCTAACCTATGCCGGTGCTTGGTCAGTGTAGAAAGGCCCTTTCACGGCCAGTGCTGGAAAATCCCGCTCCTATGTGTTCGCCTGTGGGCTTCAAACTTACACTTCCTTGGCCAGTGCTGGAACGTGTTCGGCTCAGCTGTTCTCCATTCACGAAATGGCACACCGTTCCTGATGTAGGTGATGTGTCCAGGGCTGGTGAGCCCCCACTTGAGGTCGTGGCATTGCGATAAAGCCCCTGGCATTGCTCAGTGCTAATAACAAGAACAAATCTTAGTGATGGCTGTGCTGTTGTGCACGATAATGTTGGTGTTAACCTGTGCTTTCTGTCTTACGAAGCTTATCGTTCCTACCTCGATTTACCTCTGGTTACAAAAGCCTGCATTAAGATTTTAGCTAAGAACATATCATGAAATAACTACCATTTATGACGTAATTTTCGGGAGTAATAAAATTTTATTGTCCATCCAAACATGCTGATAGCAAACATGCACTCGTCAGGACAATTACTGTTTTGCATGCATTGTATGTATGGAGCAAACTTTTCCAGATGTGCACACATATTTAATGCGCGCAGCTACTGCGTAAATTATTATTGGGCGAATTTTAGTAATTTAATCAAATAAATTGAACGAGGTTGTTCGCCAGCGATGCTTTTCTTAGAATGGATCTAAGACAGATATAATAAACATTCCTAATTTAGTCCACACAGTCAATTTTGAAACCGTGCAGGCATTCCTCATCGTTCAAACACATATTTGGTCTCACGGCCGCAAGAGCCTGTGCAGTTTCACTGCGATTACAAGTCAAGGTGCTGATACTAGGTCAGTGCGAACGCTGCCGATGTCACGGTGTTGATATGTCAACGTCACCTAGTGCTAGTATCTTGCTTCCCATGTTTTTCCTTTTGGCAGCGCAAGTTGCCGTAACTTTCTTGACCACAAACTTGTATAACAGTACCGATTGTCGTGACTGAGTATGTCCTGAATACGCTTACGCTTTTACCAGTAATAGCGAACACTGCTTGACTGTATTAACGGAACTGATGCGTGCTAATAGCCCCCAGTGTTTTGTAAGGAAACCATATGCCACTAGCGCCACAAATGAATGTCAAAAATGGTTTTTGAAGTCACAATAAACCTTGGTTGGTGTTTCTTTTGAAATACAGGTGTTTCTGGACACAGCTTTGGTAGTTTGCCTACTGATTCTTCCTTCGATCAAGCAGGTATTGCGACACAATTGTGGCCTCCTACTTGCTCCTTTATTTTACACTTTTCCTCACGCTAATATCTCTCTACGTACATGTTAATCAGTGCTTCATGTCACAACGTAAGCAATAACGCCTCCGCAAGGTAAGTATTCAGCAAGCAAAAATCTTGAGAGTGTTATATATTTCTTGTCTCTTGTTTGTATTAGGCGCAGAAGCAAATACCACCAAAGCTACTGTGCATGCCACACAGGGCTGGCAGACCTTTGCAATGCACTTTCACCTGGCCGATAACTGAACAAAGTGGTAAAATAACTTTGATTTCTCAGCTTTACAAAGTTAAAAATGAATAGAGTCCTCGGCGTGGTCGTTAGTCGTGATGTGGTCACTCCCATACTGGCGTCAAGTGCAGGAGACTGCTTTACTACAGGCACCCGCAGGTAAGTTCACCTAATGTCGTTCTTTGCGTAAAGTTTATTGCCTGAAGCGAATAAGGCCCGATTACTTCTTTTCGCGTCCATCTTACCCACACTAATTAGGTCTCTTGAAATAGCCGCTTTTAATCGCAGCGGGCACAGCTTACTTCCATGTCTCTCAGGTCCACTGAAAGAGGAAACATACGATTCACACAGTGGGAACTGCATTTGTTCTGTTTTGACTTAAGATGCGCGCCATTATTGTGCAACTGAAAAGGGCTGAAGCGATACGCAAAGTTGATGCGGATGTATACCAGACGTGTAATGTGCCCCAAGCACTCAGGGGCAAAGGAGGGTTCGAACCAGAAAAACCGGATTACTTGAACTAACCTAGGCTCGCAGATCATCAATATCAGAAATTCGTTGATGAAAATATATAGCCGGAAATTTGACACTTGGGAATTCAGGCTCCTAGTTAAGAGTGAAGCTCCTCTGATTTAGTCATAAAATATGAAAAGCCGGCTAGAGTTTTATTATTGAAGGTTTTGATCAGCTGCACCCAGGGAGTCCAGAGCCAGTTAGACACTTCGAGCGGTTGAGGATTGCAGACCCTTTAGAGTCTTCGAGCGGTTGAGGATTGCAGACCGTTTAAAAGAGGGCAAATGGCGTTGCCCATCATCGTCCCAAACACCAGAGCTTGACGCACTTTCTCTGGTAGTTTTTGTCGTTCATAACCAACTGTGCGCTAATTACAGGGCATCTACACAAAACAACCTCTGTAGTAATTAGTGGCTGAAGCGCTGACCAAGCATCCGCACACGACGAGGTACGAAGGTATGACCTGCCCTACTAAGTCAAGCGCGGACTGGCCATTCTGAGACGTGGTCGCACCAGCCAAAGTTTAGATGCGACCCACCTGAGCGCATGACCGCTGTAGCACTAGAAAATCATCAAGAGGTTTCAGCTGGTGCGCCTATCTGGAATTATCCTTGCGACCAGAACGCCTCCTCCTACCAATCGCAGCGGCTTCGTGGGGTATCGAGTTGCATCGAACCATTTTTTTTTTCAAGGCGGCCCGGCTGTCTTTTATACGCTGTAACACCTTAGAATATGCGCATTACAGGACTCTGCGCCTTGAAGTTCGACACGACGGTACCACACATTTCGCGTTTCCGCTGACCACGCCCATATGTGCTTTCTTCAGCCATTTGTTACATTGTAGGGAATTTGGTGTATTTTGAGGCACTGCCCGTCTACAAAGATCAAGCTTCGAATTTCATCGAAGCCTATAACTTTTGAACGCATATCGAGGCTTGCTAATTCCAGAAACTTGGATAATTACAGTGCCGTCATTCGCCGGACTCTCGAGCGGGCGTCAGTGCCCCCTGGACCTCCCCCTCTGGTACATCGTGGAAGGGCTTCGGAGTCAGTAGCGCGATCCGCACAATTCCCCTATTCTAGCAACTGTATCAAGGGGTGAACGGCTGCAACGATAACTGCGAGTTTCCATACTTGCTTGCTGTGAGAAATTTCAGCAAATATCTGGGAAGTATAAATATCTACGCCTCCAGGGTACCTCCTGTTTGTTATATTTACTCCGTGAATTCATTTTGTACAAAAACGCTCGAGTTAAATAGGAAATGTTCCAGAAGGATTTACGTCGTAGATTTCGGGCTTATTATGCAATTTACACAAAGGTTTACCACTTCTAAACCTAAGTAACCAAAACGCAAGCGACGGCACGTTTCGCTCGACCCGCCTTTCTTCATCCCTGTGCGGCTGCCTTTCGGCGAGCTACGTCCACTGGATGATTAGATTCTGCCTGTCGTCTTTGAAGCCTCTGAGACGTAGAAAATTCACGAGGCGTTTCGCCTGGATCATCCATAACCAGTGCTGCCTTTAAATTCCCTACTGCTGTTTTCGTTCATTGGCACTGGCTAAGATCGAGGCATGCAGCGAGGCTACCTAGAAAGTGAGCGCAACGGCTGCAGGGAAGAGCTTCGTTCGGTTTAAGTGTCGTCGCGGTTGTCACGTCATTAGGCAGATGCGCGCGCGGGGTTTCCTCTGTTTCGGCGGCAGCGCTACACCGGTGACGACAGATGAGTGACGTCACAGCTGCCTTGGTGTTTGTCCTCCGTTCAAGGTCACACAAGCGCACATGGTGAAGAAGCTACGGGGGAACTAACGGAAGCTTTCGTTTAAAATCCCGTAGGCCTACTGGCCTGCACATGCCCAAATGAAGGCAACGCAGCGAGTTTACGCATGTTGCGCTAAAACATTGATCAGACCTGCACGGCTTATTGCCCCCGCGACTGGTCGGTCGAATATATTAAGAGTTCCCCGATCGCTACTAGTTCTGAGTCAGTTTTGAGAGAAACATATTATGGAGCAAGTCGTTTCACGCCTCTAAGTATCTGCGCTGTGAGTGAAGCTGCAGTGAAGGATCAAATGCGAATATTTTAGATTCAGTTAATGACTACTGAAAATGCACGCTACGCAGATGCATTGTAAATATTTTGTAATAAAGTGCAGTCCACGAGGCCAAGGTTGAACCCGCATCCTTGAGTGACCGGTTTCTCGGGGCCGAATTTCAGAACGCTACTTGGCATCCGCTGTTTCCTTGTCTTCAGCGAGGAGCCCTCCATGCTTCGTAACCTCTTAGACGTGTTTAAGGAAGGCGTCTAATTTTTTAAACATCCTTAGCGGCTTCTTGGTTAAAGAGGCACCCAGAGCGATGAGGAGCCGCTTGCATGCGTCTAGTACCGACAATATACGCTTAATATTTGGGGAATTATGGTTAAAATTGTAAAAAAAAAAAGAGCAAGCGGCATATCTATAACGTTGGGTTTCTTTCAAGCTGCGCTCCTATGTGCTCTTGTTTTTGAACTGACGCGTTTTGTTTCAAAGTTGTACATGGCTTGACAGAGAAACATCATTGGCCTGGCAACATGCAACTGTTTACAGCGAAGGGGTTCTACTGGAGCAGCACCGAATGTTCGCTCTGGGCGCTTTTTCATTTGGAGTGGGCGTCGCCTGAGGCGTCAGAGAACCTACTGTGCAAGCGCAAAGCGAGTTGTCGTGCAGGGAAGAGCGCGTTCCGGTAAAGAAGCGATGAAATGGAGCATAAGGGTAACTCAGCGAGTGTCTAGGTGAAAGGGCTTTCCAAGGAAGGCCTCACTAAGCGTTCCTCAGTCAGGCGCGTTTAAAAATTCACTGAAGGAGGGCGAGCCGCTCCTAAGTCGTGTTCACTAGGAGGATTTCAAAAATTTCACCCTCAGACTCACACGTAACGATTCGATGACTTTATTCTTATCAAAAATATTAGAATAATAATAGGCGTCTCTTATCGCCCTTCAAGCAAAGGAGCTGTGTTTATCGACACACTGCATGATGATCTCAGTAGCATAGTATCTCGCTACCCTGCCTTGATTGTATTCTTGTTAGGTGACTTTAATTTTCCTGAGGTTAACTGGGAAGGTTACTATAATATCATTTCTTCATTCTCGGCCGAGATTCAGAGTTCCATTCATCTCTGCTAATGCATTCATTTCACCCAGCTTGCCAAACAGCCAATCAGGTGTACTGACGACTCCCCCGCAATTGCTGTCTTCTGTCACCCATTCGCCCTGCATAAGTGACCACGATTTGCTTCACTTCGATCTAAGATTTTCTTTTCCACGCTCACCTCTAAAATCCAAACAAGTTAGGGAATTCAGGACAACATTCGAGTTAATATCCATGCTACAATGAGAACTTTTGTCAATACTGGAACACATACTTAAAATAACTTGAATTGCGTACTGTACAGAAAAACTGAAACTTGTTTGCGGCCAAGGTTGCTGAGCTCAGCAACATGTTCATTCCACTGAAACGTATTAGGAAAGATATTAGAGTACCATGTTTTAATAGAAAACTATCCTGAATTTCTAACAAAAAAGCGGTCTAGCTGAGCAAATAAATAAATACCTGGGCGTAAGCTTCAGACAGACGATATAAACTTGAACGCGAATATCACTGAGGTAATATCCGCTGTTAACAGAAGTCTCGGATTCTTATAACATTATTCGCGCTTGGTGCCCCGAAACATAAAACTGCTAGGATACCAATTACTTCGATTGAGCTGGAATATGTCTCCCCCAATTGAAGCTTTATTGGAATGAATCTAATTAATTTCGTATAATATATTCACAACTGAGGCACTACACTGTCCATTAATTCATTAATTCACTCACTCATTCATACCCGAAAAACGACGCCAGAATATCATCATAAAAGCAGAATATGGCCTATAATCTCTCGTTTGTCGCAATCGAATCGCAAGTATGTGCTGATGTCATAAGTTTGATTAGAGTTTACTCCATCTAGCGTACTTCATATGAGGCCTCCATCACACAATTCACTCTGACTTATTCATCCCGGGACACATGCGCGCACTACCATAACCGGCACATGATTCCTCCCCCGATCAACCATTGGTCTCAACGGCCTTTAATACGAAGCCGTCGCAACCACTTGTTTTTTTTTTGTTTTTTTTTTGTTCGTCCACATCTTTTGATCGTGTAAGAACCACCTTCAACAAAGCACATATTGGTTTTTATTTATTGTATGTTACCCGCACCTTCGGTGATGCTGGGAACCTTCAACGCGATAGTCATGCGAAGTGACTTGTTTCATTAGTTCTGCATGGGTTCAACCAGTATGTATTGCACGTACAGCCTACTTTGATCCATTGCGGGTGTAGGGCATATCTGAGGGGATACGTACGGTGCTCTTCGGATCGGTTTTGGCTACTCCTGATGATAGGACTATTCCGGACTAAAGGGATAGCGGCCACTGTTGAATAAAGCCTTTGTAGAAACAGTCGCAGTTGATTTTGATCAGTACATTGTTGCAGCGTTCATTCTGTCATGTTTGTTTCGTATCATTCATTCAAACTGGCGGCAAACAGCACTCGGACGCACCACTTACAACATTTCAAAGCATAGATTATGGCATGCATCATGTCAGCACATATTTACTCGAGGTCGCGACAGCATACCATAATTTTAGGCTTCAGCGCGAGGTGCCTGGATGGAATTCGGAGGAAATTGTATAAACTTCGCACTGGCAAAGAAAGATGCCTTAGGTAAAATGATTTTAAGCTATGTTCTCAAGTATACAGATTAAAAGAAATGTTGCCGAATATTCCGATCTGCACAGACGACCGGTGCGCTTTCATTTTCAGGTACCACTTAGTGTCCCAGTGAATATTTTCAATATTTGAGTTGATAACCAAATCACATTCATTGTCACGGTAGAGAATAAAAGTGGGAGTGCAGCCGGGCATGTATAATAGCCGGAAGTGATAATGACATCACATCCGGTCATGACTAACGATGACGTCACCAGGATATTCACGCATATAGGGCTATGAGCTCCCATCCGGGGCCCTTGCAGATCCTTATTCACGTACACGCGTTTTGCAACTCCCTTAATCCATAATCCCTTAAATTCATAGCTATTCTTCGGCATGGAGTTGTACGCTACGTTATTATGTGGACGTCCACTCAACATGCATATAGAGCCCTGTTTAACAGAGCTGTACGAGCGTGCCTGTGGGTTCACAGGATGTCGTAATCTTATTGCAGGGGTCCTAGATGGTTCAATTTCCCTTGCCCTCCCCCCCCCCCCCCCCAAAGCCTCAGGTGACACATCTTGCAAATCGGCCAAGTCACGTGGTCGCGTGATGGACCAGCGACCAATCAATGTACGCCCATGTGATCTTCTAGCTACCACCTGCCAAAGCAATAGCCGTTATTCTTGCCCCTCACTGCCGACGCCGGACTGTTTAGTGAAGAACACGGCCTTTACACTATGGTGGTAAAATATTTCCAAAATACCGAGTTGAAGTGTTTTATTGCGAAAGCAATACTACTTCCATTTTCAGCCTATTGCGTAGCCACGGTCGGCAGGCACGTTTGAACGTAATGACCCCATATGGCTGCGACGTCATACCAGATGCGAGAGATGGGCTACGAAGTCGAGTAGTTGGGTGGCGGCGGTCGGTAGGCACGGCGCGCTGCAGCTGGAGCCGCGCTGCTGCCGAGTGGAGGCGCTGCTGTCACCTCTTCTCTCGCAATTGAGAGGAAGAGGAGGAAAACGATGGGTATATAAAAGCTCACACCTGCTGAGCTGAGGCACTCGGTATGCATCCTGATAAACAGTAAGAAAAGTCACGTCATCTCAATGAAACCAGGACACGACAGCGGGCTTCAGATACACATGACGAACGGGAACAGCGTCTCCCTCGACGGTGCGCTCAAGATGCAGCTAGACGAGTGTGTGTCGCGCTTAATTCTCTTGAACCGTCCTCAACCGGTGACGACTCCGGATGGAATGTAATGGACGTTTTGAACAGTGAAGACTCTTTGTCGACGTGTTATTAGCCATGCTATTGTTGCTTTCAGAACCTACCGGGCTTAACTAAAGCTAAGCCCCAGCTAACGTTTTTAAACTACAAGATCCAGGAAGCCAGAACCAAAATTTGCTACCGATCAATTCAGACATCACTGCCACTGTCCTGAAACCTATATATGCACTTTGTTGACCTAATCTGGCAACCATTAGAGGCAGCCTTGGTCATTATATACCTGAAACGAACAAACGAAAGCGCGAAACATTTTAGCCAAAGCAACAACAGAGTGAATATCGAATTATGTGCATCCAGTTACATCAAACACGCCAGGTTGCATGTAGAAATATATCTTATTGAGACCGAAGGAATGGTAAACTGGAAACATCATTGGCGCAGCAATGAAACGCATTCATGCTGCTAAAGTTGACACAACGACGAAAAGAACTGCGTGGAACATACCTTGAAATTTTCAGAGAAATCATGTAGGGTCAGAAAAGTTCAGGAGTTTTCCTTATTATTCGATTCTCCCTGCCTTTGAAATAACTCAGAAATGCAAGTATGAAAGAGGACTGCATTAAGTTTGAGGGGGAGCCTGAGTCCACAAGCTTTGAGGGGCAGCCTGAAATTGTGAGCTGAGTCCACGTTTCGACAAGGCACCTTCCTCCGTACGAGCAAGTCTACTTATAAAAACGTTGATTTGGCTTGCGATCTAAGGTTCCCTCTCAACCCTTGTTCAGTTCTCTTTCATAGTGTGTACCTAGCCATCTTCTTTCTCTCATTCTATCCTATAAATACTCAGAAATGCTAAACAAAGACAACAAACTCTGCAGGATGCGTATTTTGAAGTAATGCTCTGGCACGGAAGCATGTCCTTAAATCTGATATCTATGCATGGAGACCAATTGAAGTGACGCAACGGACAGCACAACGCTGCAGAAGAACCAATGACACGATCGCTGTCATCTGTACATAATTTCTTCTTCAATTCCTTCCTCCAATATTAACACCTTGTCTCTACGAAACCTCGCCTAGCCAACAATGCTGGTGAAAAACGGCACTCAGGAAAAGTAGTCAAAGTATTTAATTCACCAACAGTGGATTCCTCAGAGGCAGACATAAACGCTACAAACACCTAACTCTTTGCCGGCCTTCTCGCCTTTCATATGCACACCACGCAACAGCAGTACAGTTAAATACCACATTCATAGCTGTGTTCGCACTTTTAAACAATACCGCCAAAACAAAATTAACACGCTCAGACAAGATAGTGAGTACTACTTGTAGTATAGCCAAAAATACGCATTTGTAAAAAATTAGCAAAGAATGGTAAGCAAAATAGCCAATGAAATCCCCAGAAAAATCATCTACGAAAGAAATTACCTTTATTATTAAACAGTGGGACATATACGATCGCCACATAAGTGCTTTCGTAAAGACACATATGGTCGATACACCATTAGGCACCCTAAAAAAAAAAAAGGCGCTCACGCTTTTATGTACCCAAGGAATGTGTTTGTTTTTATTTAAACGCTTGTAGTAAGATTTGCCATCATCTGTTTCATTTCAGAATATGTATCTATTGATAATATTTATTATAAGATGTTTGCAATTCTCAAGCCTCGATGATTTTTGTTTTCCTCTTGCGAGACAGGATTGCTTACTTTCTTCTTTATTCGTGTCAGGTCCGATTGCTCTACTGTAGGCGTTGAAAATTATTAAAATATTTGTTGCCGCACGTAATGAAAGAATTTGCTTGTAGCTGCATCATTCCTCCTCATTCTCTTTAATTAGTCCAGAAGATCCTACAAGGAATGCATAAAGCAGCTCCGACATGCGTCTAAAATCGATCGCAGCTGCTATAGGCTACAAAACTTCGTTTTAGAACATTGTGATGCTTTTTCTGGATCACAACTAGTCCTTACAAGCTCGACATCTCGTGCCGATGTGAAAGCCGTCGAGAATCGCCCGCCATTTTCTGCGGATTCGGATAATGCTTCTCCGCCGCTGACAGCTGACAGCAGGGCAGACACTGCGCACGAACCTATCAGAAGAGAGGAACTAACGTTGTGGGCAAGTCAGCGGTCAGTGTTGTGACGGCTTGACACTTGCCTGGAGCTTCGGCAACGAAGAACAATCGATGAGAGCAACGCGTGCCGAATGCAGCTGCATTTTTTCTCAGGCGTTACGCGTACTCAGGAGACCGCAAAAGCGGAGTCTCCTAGTAACAGCACGTAGATGAACGGGAAACGTGGCGGCGGCCACGCCGCGTATCCGTGGCTGCATGACGGCATGGGGCGTGGGCTCTCCCTGGTGGATTCAACCGCGCAGCAGTAACAATGAGGCCGTGGCGCTGGCTTGCATGCCAGCACAAGCTAGGCACACCCGGCCAAATCCATTTGCAATTCGAAGCTTGCACTTCGAGCAAGCACCCAGCGTGTTACAGCCAAAAATATTTTAATTCTGCGCGTTTTTCGCTAAATAGACGCAGAACACGTCGGCCAGCTGTCTGCCGACCAGCTTCGAGCAAAATTTAATGAATTCCCTCTTACGCTCCTGTGCAGTCCATCCCACCTGTTCGCTCTGGTCGAATGGTGACAGCAACTGAACTGAAGCTTTATTTCTAGTTAGGCAAGAAGCATCTGAGGCGGTGGTGGGCATGGATTTTAATTAGCCTGGTGATTACTCAAAGCTGTCACCTTGCCCACCAGCCTACCTTACCGCTTTCTATCGACTCAACGAAGACATGACGAAAGACGTTAACTTCAACTTCGCACTTCATCCTAGGGAAATATCGGGAAATCTTAGGGAACTCCTAGGGAAGACCCTGCGATTAGCGTACTGATAGACTAATCACTTTGATCAACCATGGCATGATATAAAACTTCTTTATGAATCATTGCAGGAGCACCCTCAAATTAAACATAAAAGGCTTTCAGCAGCTTTTCTTGGCAATCCCAGTCGAGATCTTATAGTAATGAGGAGAAATATGTTACAATCGACGTCCTGGTAGAAATGGCGTCATTTTTCAGATTGAATGACGTCGTATATGAATAACCGACGGTTGGGCGAGTTGGTGCATTATGCAGGAGGACGGCGGCCTGGCAACGCGACGCCCGAGAACTACATATGGGCACACAACCACCCGTTTATAGTGTATATGTATACCGGATGTTACATATTATTAATTTAAATCTCGAGAGAGATACGCCGGTGTGGCCTGTGCAGGTTGTGGTAGAGCATCCGCCTCGCATTCGGGAGGTACCGGGTTCGATCCCTGGTGCCGCCGGTTACCCACCGGTTTTTAAATGGGTACAAGCTTTCCCCCGGCCTGGTGCTCGGCTCTTCTGGGGTGAAATGCTTGGAAAAAGGTGCCACGGCCCAAATAGTTGCGCCGATGTGGCAGTGATTCGTTCCGCCATCGGACAACAATAAGTCCGCCTTGCGCGGCAACAGCCCATTATGTGGCCCTTTTTTTTTTTTCAGCACGGCCTTTGCAGGCCATGGTTGTTCGAAACTAAGCCCCCGAGGGGGCACAGCAGGGTTAGCAGAGCCTCTTCCAAACGCACACCCCTAAAAAGAGCCGGGCGCCGGGCCGGGGGACGCTTGTACCCAATTTTACCGGTGGGTGTCCGGCGGCGGGTTTCGAACTGACCACCTCCCGCAGCCGAGACGGGCGCCCAAACCACTCGGATATTTTACGCAGCAGACCTCAGTGATTACGCCATTAACCCAGATTAAATAACAAAGTATCTACCACTGACTTGAGAAGCCAACGTTATATTAAGATATTGAAATTCGCCAACATAAGAACTTGGTTCAGTTCTTAAAGTTTCTTCAGCAAAATGCAGTTCAAAATAATTAACGTCAAAAATGCGCATTTTAACCCGTGAAGCTGGCTTACCATAATGCACACATTTAAAATGGCGTTCGTCGAATTTCTAATTCCGCACATACGGAATTCCTTAGCCTATTTTAGGCCGTGAACGCTGTTTACATGATGCCGCCACAATGCCATGCCCGGACGCCATATTTAAAATGTGCATAACGTGAAGGGAATCTTACCAGCGAAAATGCACAATTTTGATATTAAATCTTTCGAAATACATAACGCATGAAGAAAATTTGAAAACTTGACTCAACATCAACGTTGACAGTCTTCAACTCATTGATATTTAAAGGACTTTGAAATCAAAAGTAAACAAATCTCAATTATTAATTTCAGTTAATCGTTTCATCACTCATGTACTTAATATCCTCCTCTCTGTACATTCCATCCGCTCAAGCCGCATCGATGTACCTGCAGCAGAGTTTATTATAAGAATCTCTAAAGAGTTGAAAAAAAAAAAAATAACACACTAAGCATACAACCCACTCATGAAGCGCTCTTCACATGTGTGTGTTTTGCAAACAATAATGGCTGCCCGGTATGGGATGCTTGATGGTAAATGGATCTTTGTTCTTTAATCCGGTAGTGCCTTCTCCTTTCCTTTTCTTCTTTTGCTCTGTTTCTTTTGCTAACATATAAACCACGCCGGTGCACGTTGCTTACTTGCTAGTAAGAACTCGGACCCGCCGTTTACTTTCAAAGTTGCTCTAACGTGTTTCTTAAGGCGGACTCGGAATTGGTAACACAGAACCAAAAGTAAAAAGGGCTTCGAGAGGGCATAAAAATATTTTAAGTTATAACTCACTGTGAGAAACCTGCGAGTGCAACGCCATTTTTGTAGCCTTTTCCCGCATTTGTTTCTTTTTTTTCTTTTTGTTCGTCTGCATTTGGACACTTAAACTTCCTAGACAGCCGCAGGTTTATAAACTTCCTCCAGAAGAAAAACTAAACATGAACCACGGAGAGTCGACCTTTAACTAACGAAATCTGCTGCTACCTGCGCAAGGAACAACGCTTGCCGATTTCCACGCTGGACGTAACCATGAGACTGCAGAGAACAAAGACAATTAAAACAAGGGTTCGCTACAGGCCGCAGCAGTCTTTATACACACAAAAATATATAGACGTCGCCTATACCTAAACGACTTGAGAAAAGTGAGCTAGCCGAGCAAGAACTCCAATTATGAAGGCTCGACTTGCGTTCCTCGATGCCGAACAATATCTCACGGTCAGTTGGCTGGAGCACTTCAAGACGCCAAGACCTCCGATACGCCTGTTTGACAAATAACAAAAGGAGCTGTTGCTTCCCGTTCTTTTTCTGTTTCTTCCGGGCTACCCGGTAGTAAAAGGCTGTCGCCGAATCAGCGTCTACTTCTGCTGTTGCTTCCGCCGTTGGCTGCCCGCTGCAGAGGTTGCCGGGTGAATTGAGGTAAGGCGATCTCTCCAGGATTTCAAAATCGCTCCAACGACGACAGTGTTCCTGGCACTCCGAAGAGCGGAGAAAGAGAGGGGAGAGCAGTCTCGCCTCCCCCCGCTACCGGGGCAGTGAGGTGAAAGCAGCCTTCGCCTGATTTCCACAAAACACCGATAAGCGCGTTGCGCGAAAAGAACTCTCGCCGCTCTGAAACTCCGGTATGCTGCTTGTTTCTTTTTCTTTTTTTTTTTTTTTGTTGTTTCTTTGCTTCGAGGAGTTTCGCTAGAATTGATCGCAGGTTCTTCGGCGAAGATGGGAACTTTCATTTTGCTCATCTTCCTTAGTTGTGCTTCGCGCCGCTACGTGGGGAGCGACATATGTTCCTGAGTGGCATGGAACAGCTCTCACATACAAACAACAGGAAAGAAAAGCTTTTTATAAACGCTTGCTTTTCCCTGCGCGCCGGGAAGAAAAAGGTAAGGAAAGGTTTCCAAAAACCTGGAAACAACTTGCGCTCCGGATTTATTGACTGTTAGAGCTTCGTTTATCTTCCATTGAAACCTAATTGCTCACTGTATCGAAAAAGAGCAATAATAATTTTACCTTTTTTTTCCCCTCAAGAATGCATTTCAAGCGATGCTTTTAGACGCGCTTGATCAGCTCAGGCTTCTGAGTGGTAGTTCAGATAACCGGAAGCCCGCCTCATGCGGAAAATGCCCAAGCATTGCCCTTTTCTCGGGGGGGGCCCCCCCCTCTAGAATAGTCGAGCATCAGGCCGGGAGAAATATCGTACGCACTGATAGGCCGGTGTGTACGCGGCGGCACCAGATATCGAATCTGCTACCTCCCTTATGCGTGGCGGGTGCTCTACCTTAAGGCTACCGCTTCGGTCTCATACGAAAAAGAAACGAACCAATGAAAATGCCTGCAGGCGTGTTTAATGCGGATTTTTAAAGAACTAAGATATTTTGGTAATAAACATAAACGAAGTGTTGTCGCCCTGGCCTCGTACAAGAGCCAAATTATGACGACGAGGAACTGTGCTGCCAACTGTTACGTCAGCAATCGTGTCATTGTCTGTCTACCTGACGTAAAAGAAGCCAGAAACCTGGAACCTAAGAAGCAAATGAACAACTTGCTAGCTAGAAAAAAAACAAAAACAGGCAGCAGTTTCGTAACTTTCTAGCAATTAAATATCCGGCTCAAATCGGGAAGAGCATTTACCGCCCTGAAGGCTAATGAGGATATTAAACATTTATTCATGCAGAGTGCAGTAGAAACAGGTGATTTGGTCGCTAGAGAGGATACAGACAAGCTCTCTGTGGCGACAAATGTTTTCATCAAGATATACAACATCATTTTGTTTCGAATGACATGAATAAAACGCAAATAGCGGTCATTTAATCGTGTATCACAAGCTTACACTCGAACTAATCTGAGCATCTGCTTTCATATTTTTATTCCGGATAAGGATCTTGTTTCCGATACCTAGGCCAGTTTGCTACGAATGAAAGTATCAATTCCTACATATTACATTGTTATAGGTCATTTGCTATTTTAATCATGTCTTGTGTTCCCTCCAGAAATCTGAAAACACAGGTAGACGGAACTAGCATAACATTTTCTCGTGCATAAATCGGCCGTAGCACACCTAAGGTATTTTACCCTCATACGGCATACTCAGGTAGTGAACAAAAGTTTTGCAATAAATATAAATGATGTATAGCCTAAATAGCGAAAGTGGTTACTTCACAGCTAAAAAAGAGACGATCACACATATGCTTGTTGTTACAAGAGCAGTATAAATCATAGCTGGTCAAGCAAACCCTACACCATTTTAATGCCAAAGCAATATCCTACAGCGCTCTATTTACGCTGCCTCCCTATACCAAAAGGTATATATTTTTCTTTGGCATTGCCGCTTGGTGCAAGAAAAACTATAACCAAAACCACGCTCTTGCCGTTTTATAGTGCGTTCACAATCATGGTAATCATTAATCGTAAGAGAGGTCTGCTTTTTAAATAGAGGCTGGTTTGCCTTGAATGATAACATTGAATTTTCGCACATTCTTGGTTCTCTCCTCTTCCGCGAGAATTTTCGAAGTCCGACGATGAGCCGTAGTCTGTATTCTGCTGGACCCACACAAAGAAATTAAGAAAAAAGGTACAGACTGCTCTGAGATAGGGCTTACAATCCGCGGCAACGTGAACAGACCAGCTTCGGCAACTACCATGCGAGAGCACTTTATTTATTGCACTGCATTTATTCTTAATGGCGTTTTTAATTGCAGTTTTTCGGCAAGTACAGAAAAGCCACAAGAAAGTCAATTGGTACATAAAAGCATATCTACACGCATTTTTCGCAAGTATGTCCATTAATTTAATAAGTTTGCCAGAGCCGCCATGGTTCTTGAATACCTCATGCACGTTACATGCAACGATGCCAAAGTCGGTCACTTTGAGTGAATGTACGATGGGAAAATAACGCCAGAAACTACGACGATGAGATAGGTGCACGTACAGAAGCGTTTCCTCGCAATTGGATTTAAATTCGAATACTGGAGAATATACAGTGTGAAAAAAGGCAATAAGGAAAAAGAAGGCAGAAAAATAGGAAAACAAAACATGAATTACCAAAATAGTATAAAAAACGCAATCCAATTAACAGAAAACCGACGTGAATGCAAGCATGACTACTCGAAAGCTGACTCAAGGCAAGAAATCTAAACTTTTATTAAGCTGATGGATGCGACACTTACACAGTTTTTTCTTGCTTTCACAATATGGCATGCTCCGATAACTCCTCTCCTGCGCTGATTACGTGGTTTACCAAGCGGAACAGCTTCATAAAAAGGGGGCCTATTTTATCTAGACCGCCTATAATGAAATATTGCCTACTATATTTATTATTTACTTCTTCCTTCCATTCATCATGTTAGTCGCTGTGTTATTGACGTTTTAAAATATGATCGGTGTTTGAGTTTTCTACTGAATGCCTAATCATAATTTTCTCCAATTTCCTGACTCATCCCTTCTTTTTGCTAAAGAGTATTGTTAAAGAGAGTGAAGCCGATAGCTTGATTCTTGGCTCTTGCTTTATTGAAAGAAAAATAATTGCCTCTTATTACTTTAATTCTTAATGCGCAATTTGAGCGAAGTTCATCTGCTTTTTCAGCTTTTAGATAAATGGAGGCAAAGAATTCGACCAAGGAATGTATGTGCAGACAATTACGATCATTTCAAGTCGTAGCAAGACATATTTATTGTTCCGCAGTCATGATGAGTCGTACCTCCTCATTCTAATCATTTTCACTCATACCTAAGCATTTTCACTCGTTTCCAATCAGCTGTGGTCATTAGAAGTCATCGTTTAAACATTGGTCGTTTTGTAGTCATTTTCAGTCATGATGAGTCATGCGTAGTAACTGTAGCCCTTACCACTCATCGGTAAGCATTTTACTCATTTCCAATTCGTTGCGGTCATTACAAGTCATAGTTTGACATACTGGTCGTTACACGTAAATATTAATAATCTTAATATTCATTAGCATTAGTCATTAACTATATCGATGTCTATTTATAACTTTTATTCATTACCTATCACCATCAATCACCTTATTTTGAATCTCCCTCCTCACACGTCTGCTATTTGGGAGCTACACATTACCGCACAGATCATGAGCACTCATATTTGCTAAATGAACTATCCTAGAAGGGCCTTTGCCTTAAAAGGCTTTACTACTCATGCAGTTCGCTGCAGCCGAACGGCGTATTGTAGCCCGGCATTCTGCCGCTAAGTACTTCTTACAAGAAAAAAATGCTAACAACAAAGCCCAGACGCGAAATACAGCAAATACACACGTACTGCTGTGAAAGGCGTCCATGCGTTCACTGTTTGAAAGCTTGATGGTGAAAGCGGGCCACGGCTCAGCACGTGACCCATGCTGACCAATTGGGGGCGCAGAGGTGCGAGGAAAAGAATCGCGGTACTCTGAAAATTATCGAGTGATTCTAGACTACCGCGACGAAACGGTGGAACACCTGTTAATAGGGGGAGCTGCTTGCCATGGTTACGGCACAAGGGAAGTTTTTGCCTATCACAGGCACGGCGAAACTCGCTTCTACTAGCCTATGCAGCTACAGAAAAAAATTAGAGGGTCTCTTGGATATGTCTCTTAAAAGGAGGATGGTGAAAGCCTGCCCTTCCAATTCTATAATTTGCTTCACATCGTTAGCACCTTGTCGGCATTCGTTACCGTGCTACATATAATTGGTGTACGGGAAAGGGAAGACGCAGTATCTATCACACTTTCTCCGGCAAGTGTGAGTTTGGACAGTGCACTGGCGCTCCTTTCGCGTGGCGTTCCTTGGCGCGCTTTCAAGTGTGACGTTGCAGATGGCAGGGACGCATCCCGCCTCGGCCAATCAAGCAGCCGCAAAAGTGGGAGACACTTTTTCCGCGACAGCATGAGCCAATGAAGGCTTTCTCCTTAAAAAAAGACCGATGGTTACGGCACTCGGTAGTACAAATATGGAGCGTAGTTGTCCAGGTACCTTGGTTCCGAATATTCCGGGGTAACCTATTCACTTGACGTGTTTCCACATACGTGTAGTTTCAGCCTAACCTATATAGACTCCCATAACAATCATTTCCAAGTTCTTGATCGTTATAAAGAAGATGCTTCGACGACCCCTGCCGGCGACGATGTCTTGTTTCAACCAGCGCGCCTCGAGCGGCTCATGGAAGCTTGGGCTTGTTTCACTTATGTTCAACATATTACGTTGCAACTAATGGGAGCATTCCTTTAGCTCCACCTTTGAAGGCATGATGCGACCACTTAATATCTCCCACCTGTGGCTCCCTTTTATGTTTACAGTTACCTTTCATGCGACTGCTATGTGCTAAATATTCTTATTTTCCTTCCTATTTTTTCCCTATTATATCACACTTTTTGTCAAACTTACAGTCGTAAGACCCTACATTATGTGAAAGACAATGAACCGTCGATATTGTTACTGACGAGGAAGTAGAAGCAGGCAATGGCGCGGGCAGGTGCACTCGTGCTTGGACCCTCCGCGACACTTGCATTCAAAATTATCTTTGTTACCCAATTCTTGGCTGATCCCCTCTGTGGGTATGTGGCATAAATTATTTGGTCAACAACAACAACCTTCCGCAATTCACTTATACCTCGCACGTTTATCGGTCATCTCTGTGTTCCCCGGCTACTTACCTGTTGCCTAAACGGTGATGCTGCTCAAGCCATCGTTTAAGGATCTATAAACGTTGGCTCAAGCTAGTATTGGGGGCTAAGATAAGAGGGACGCTCTAAAAGATTTGCTAAGCTTGGTCTGCGCCAGATGAAGGGCCAAAGAAGATGCCGAGGCTTTTTTTTTTCTTTAATCAGATGTTCATGCAAACGTCTCAGAGACTCGTTTAATCTTCCTCACATTAGCTGTTTTATAGTGCAAATCATGTAGCGTGTACTACAACTTAGCAAATGAGAGCACATAGCAAGTGGCCGCTCGCAAATATTCAAAAGTTTGCACGTCTCCATCTACTCGATTGTTCTTCGAATTCTTTAGCTCTCGAATTCCAGTATTGCGCGTACAGACCCAAAGGAGTTCCTAGGTAACTACAAGGAGTGCGTGAAAACTTTACATTCTTGTGGATTTAAGGATGGCAGCCCCATTCTATTTTCCAAAGCACAACGGATTTATCCAGCGTAGGTCTAAAACCTAGCAGGTCACAGACCTTTTGCCCAAGGAATCTTTAACACTGTCTTTATCGACGCAATACGATGCCAAGTTGCCTCGGGTTATCGGGGAATATTCTATAGCGGCAAGCGATCAATCCCCTTAAGTTAGCTGTCACTCTCTCGCACTACGCATTGCATGTTGTCGCCTCCATCAATTTTCTATATATGTGCAATAAATCCAGAACATCGGCTATTGTACTGATTTTAAGGTGCCTTAAGCGATGCTAAAATTTGGTAGTGCTGCACTACTAAGGCTTCCAATATCCGATTTCGCCAATCTTTGTCTCAAGCCTAACCTTGCAGGCCTGGTTTCGACCTGTGCATACGAACACTCAGGCTAAAGCAAACACTATTTCTAAAGCGATTTGAAGGTCTCGAATGATATTTGTCATGGCATCGATTCTTATCACAATAGTTTTACCTGCTACTCATCTCCGCCGCAGTTATCAGAACACAAGAAAAATTCGATAGTGCAAGAATTCTGGAATGAATAGAGGAATCGAAGCAAAAAAAAAAAACAATGACATTGCTTAAACTTCAGTTTTTCTGCAAGATCCAGTTGCGCAGATTGATTGTATGCAGCAGTGGTAGTGTGAGGTAGGAACTGAACGCAGGGCGTGCTTTTAATTACCTGACCATTAGACTTCTCTTATACCATTAAAACAAGCAGTGGTTTATACACTGCAACGCAGGTATGGATCCTACTGAGGCGCTTCTGCTTCAGTAGATCCATTTAGGTCTCACTGTGTGTAAGTTACATGCAATCAAAGAATGAAATCATGGGTTCCACACAAGTTCCAAATTGTACCATACGAGCGAACTTAGTTGGTTCGAGCAAAGTGAGCCTAATTCAAAATATATTCGCTTTCTTTGTTGCAGACGACTAGGTTACATTGAGTTAAGTAACACTATATCATTTAGCCTAAGCAAAACCTCCAGGTGCAGGATTTTCCTGCGTAGTCGAAAAAGATCCCTGGGTGGATGGCTCAAACAAAACGTTGCCACGAAAGTAATAAAATCTCTCTATAACAAGACTATTCATCTGCAGTTGCTAGTGCCCACACGCCGACCTCCATGACAAACTCCATTGCCCACACCCAGGGTAGACTGCTTTGGGTACTAGTACAAGTCCCTGCCTTTGAATGTCCCTGATACAGAGCGTAGTACGGACAAGGATCACGTAGTGCCCTAAGACGATTCTTTTCAGAAGCACTCAGAACCTCTCTGAACCCGAAAAGAGATGCTGCCCAGTCAGCGTCGGCACATACAGACACAAAAAATTGCAGTGCAGGCCACTACGCGCGATGCTTTCGGCAGCAGTCGTCAAGACCAAGGCGGGAAGCACAGCCTTCGTTGGCTCCAGCCCGCATTTTGTGCCCGTGTAATCATCAATAGGCGGCGGGAGAAGACTTCCCTGTTGACCAATTCTTTTTCCCTCAGCAAAGAAAAATCCCCTGGCTCCACCTTCTGCATCACCCCTTTTTTTTTCTTCTTAGTGGCGGGTTTTCCGACGTTTCTGGCCTTTCCGTAATGGGATAAGTAGAGGGGTTCATTGTTAGAGCTAACGTCGGCGTTGTATAGCGCTCACCGCGCCGAACCCCCCCGTCATAGCTGGGTTGCCCACTGTTGAGGCCTCTTGTTTAGCTCTGCCGTCTCTGGCAGCCTAATCGTCTCATTACTGCGGCGCCCCAAAAATATCTGCGCGCTCTCGAGTGAGCATCGAGACGCGCCATTATCGACTCCCGTCTCCCGGAAGAAAAAACGACCGCCATGCATCACTTGGTCGACTGCGCCCTTTTCCGCCGTGATCGTTTTTTGGTTTCGCATCTTCTTTTTTTCTTTTGTGTGTGCAGAATCACGAACTGCAGATTTTTCTCGACTTCTTGCTAGTTCAAGACGAGAGGCTTCCTTAGTCAACATTAGGTACCTTCAAGAAATACTGTTTATTTTATTCGTCTTCTGAAATTAAGTGCTCAAACTAGGGAAAACCAACTAGCTCTTGCTCCAGTTATTTTAAAATTGAGTTTTTAGGTTCACGGGGCCATGTACATTATTCTTTTATACATAGCGAAACCCTTCCTTCTTGCCGCTCTTTGTGCTTGTTATAGCACTGACATACGAACGCTGTTTTAGTGTGAAATGTCGTATAAATCCCTGACAGTGAAAACACCAAAGATGCTGTTCTCAGTGATAATAAAAGTTTTGTATGAAACCTATGGGTTTGTGAAAAAATAAGCCAAAATGTTTCGTCGGGCAGAATAAGCGTCAAAGTACCGAACACTAGCAGTTCTCGACATTATAGGGCTGAAAATTAATATTTCCACATAATAAGCACTCTTATCGCACTCAAAATACTAACTACGACAAGGTTTTAGTTTAGTTTAGTGGGGTTTAATGGCACATAGGCTACTAAGGCAATCATGAGCCAAGAGCGAGTTTGACAAGTTTTTGAGCAACGCGATTGAATATGGTTCGCGCCGAGAGTGCTCCCTCGAGTCAATTTAGTTTTTCAGAGCATCAAACAAAGAGATGTCCGACATTTTTCTAAACAAAAAACGACATTTTTTGTTCTTTGCTCACGAGTTTTAGTTTCTTTACAAAGTTGGGGAATTTTATTTTGTAAGCTGCGGACCTTAATAAAATTGTTGACTGAATGTCATAGTGGCACCAATGCGTACGTAACAGTGAACGTCCGCGCGGCGTCAATAGTAGATGTTATATTGGCGATAACTGGTCCTGCTGTAGTTCCTACACCGTGCTGCTGAGTGAGGTTTCGAACGGTACAAAGGCAAGTACGTTCAGCTCCAGCTGGAAAGAGCATCCCGCGGCGTGGATGACGTAACTCACAAATTTAACCAGCCTATCTTTAGAAACACAGAGATGATTACTGGTTTGGTGCGCAATCTTAAGATGCAGTCTGCATTTGCGTAATAGTAATCCGGTAGGATAGTCTTGCATGTCGAGGGAGAGAAAGTACCACCATATCAAGTATCTCTGAAGAGAATAATCACTCGGGAAATCATAAATTCGAGAATTTGTATTAGTTCTATATATACGCTAGTATGAAATAAAGAATAGCACCCAGATTTTTACCATTCGAACCTTAACGGTGTAAGCAACGAATAAAAAACGTCGCGCTCAAAATATATCAAACTCTACTCTTTCTTCTGTACAAAAACGGCGCCGCCACGTAAACTCGCTACACATTGCGCGTTAGTAGTTGCCTGTTCTTACACAATATTTCTAAGGACGTACACCATCTCTGTTATTATCAAAGGCAAGTGCTAAGTTAAAACCAAAGGTAGAAAGGTGGCAACCTCGCTGCTATCGCTTTCAAAAGTGCATATATCAGCACCTATCAAGACTGTCTGAGGCTGCCCAAGTGGTGTCATAATCGACGCGATTAGCTAGACGCTCTAAAAATAAGCATTACAAGGTATTACATAGGGGAATGCTGTAAAGGTGGAAAACGTTCGAATGTTAGCGGCATTAGCTTTCACTGTTTTATTAGTCTTGCTTCTTTCTTCACATAATGAACTGTATATAAAGTTAGAAAGGTAGTACTGCGCTTAATGTGCGATCAAAGGGCTGGTGTATCGAAGAGAGTTGAGTCGCAGTGCTTGGCCCACATTGATGACACCAACTGAACCGGGCTAGCAGATGGATAGGGAGAAAAGGATCGAAGTACTTGCATTGCTTTCAGTGCCCTTTTTTCCTGTATTATTTATTAGTGCTTTTTGGTCGTTTCCGGTTGTTGTGTCGCCTTTACTCCCGTTAATCTGTTGATGGCACATGTGGTGCTCGAGCGGCAATCAGAAATTATACTCATTTCTTTTAGCGCCAACACACATCGGAAAAAAGAGGGGAATGTGGAGGACTAAAAAAGGGTGCTGATTTCACAGCTGATCATTGTAGGAATTATCAGAGCATATATATTCCTAGGCCTGTGTAAACTGCACTGTAAAAGGGATTTTAAAAACGAGGATGCAGGAAGTTAAAGCATAAGATATTATATAAATTTTATCTTCTTATCTTAAAGATCAAGGGCAGCGTCTAGTTTTTCTCGCACACAAAGAAGTCTCCAATATATTTCGATAGGTGTTTTGCCTAATTCTGCCCAGTATTATGACGAAACGCATACGTGGCATCGAATGCGAGCCAACAAGGCAGTGCCACAGAAGACATGTGCGTTCGTCATTAGCTAGGTCGTTTGCATCTTCTCTAATATGGTCGTCAACGAATCGTCCCGTCCGGCCGATGTACGATTTAACCCATGTCAACGATTTCTCAAACACGACATTGTTAGTGAAGTGAAAAAATCGCTTTTCATAATCATTGTTAAGCCGTTGCTTTTTGTTATCGCAAATAATACGACTAATCAGCTGAGCGAGCAACTTAGAACTGGAAAGATAATCAATACGTTAATCAGAATAGCCACAGTGCGTTAGGCGGCCTTTCATTTGTATAAAAATGTCTCAACCACAATCACCAAGACCAACCAAGCGGGTTACTGTCAGCTGCATAGAGGCTATGCAGCTGAAAATAACATAACCCCTCCACGCAATACATGTGGTGTGTGTTTTGCGTTAAATGGCAGCATTATAAGTGTTTGAAACTGTTCAGTAGTCGCAAAACATAGGCCTTGTTGCCTGCCTCAGATGTGTTCGTATGTTTTCTTTTTTTGTATTCCAAATAAAATTCTTAAGAAGAACTCGGCCCTGCTGAGTTTTACCAAAGCGTTGCCTGAGTTGACATTCACTTGAAGAAAGCATCATAAGTGGAAATTCTTATCTCTAGACATTACGTTAGTTCTATTAAACAGACCCAGGATTCTAAGACACCTTTTAATTACTAGGCAGCCGTACATACTTTCGCTCCCTTTCGCTGTGTAACTGCGCACGACTGACACGAGAGATAGTGGAAGAATTTTTATACAAAATACGGTCACCCCTGTGTCAATAATTCGTCGGTTACCCTTTCTGGAAGACAGCTGGATTTTGTAGATGATCGAACCACAATTTTATGTTATTGGTTTCCCGCGTAAAGCTTAGCACGTGGCTTGTAATTACGCCTGGGTGACGTGCGGTTTCTTGGTATTTATTGGAGCTTTCGAATGAAGTTGAGTTGCGAGTAAGTGTTGCGTCTCTTCTTGTGTCGTTATTTTTAGCACTTCAATTTTTCATCACGACCCTATACCGACTAGATCAATTATCTGCCTTTACGCACCTGTTCAGGAGTAGACTTAACTTCTGATGCGTGTTCAAAAGTTTCCTTTTAAGCTTTTTCTGTGTTTGTAACGAGCAGATGAAAGTGCCATAGCAAAGCAACACGATCTATTTTTGACTGTGGAATTCTGTAAGATACGTTTTATGAACATATTCAAATAAATTGTCTACCTGTCTATAACCAGAGAACATTTCCGTCTGAAGTTTGTCCTGTGTGTACAAAACGTAATTCAGAAATTTATTACGGTGTTCTTGTTTCTGCTGTTATTGGCCCCGGCTTACAGGTGTCCACCCTCAGCTCCTCATTTCTTCGTCAATTAACGAAAGTGCTGACCCCAAAAGTGTTGTCCCCAGTCCGCGACATCATGAATAATCTTGCGGTAGTGATTTGCATATGCTGTGTCCGAGTTATCACTTTCGGACCGTCACACCCTGGCGTTGTTCACCGACCTTCACAAATGCCCTCCCGACGTCATCCTTGGGCTTGAGTTCATGATATCGCACTTCACGCTTATTAACTGCTTTTCCGGCCTGCTTCACTTGAACGTTCCGCTCCGGTCGGAAATCCCCGCCAGCGCACTCAGCCTTCGCTCAACACAGTTTTCTCACCACCCAACGGCAGCTTACTTTGACATCTCTATGTCGGCTTTTCCGCAGATTCCAGACGCTAACTACTTCACGAGCCCAACTATGATGTCATCCTGTAGCACACCGAATCCCTCTCTCAGCTCATTGTTCATATCCCCCAGGACACTACTCCACCTGCCCTTATCTTCAGCTTGTCAACCCAAGTCGGGCTGCATTGGATCTCACTAGATGAGCTGTCCTCGTTGACATATCCTGCAGCTTCAGTTCTCACTGATGATCCTATCACTACTGTGCCTCCCGCTCCTGTAGAAAACATTTGAGCAGGCTAGTTGGTGCGCATGTGTTTTGTTGTCATCTCCTTCCCTATCCTTCCCTCTTCGGTCTCGTCCACGTACACATTGCGCCTTTATCTTGTTTAAAGCATGATTGCTGCCTACTGTCTTCATGCCAACTCGCAACCAAGCTACATAACCTTTTGTTCGCCTATAGTGACATTTTTACTCAAGTGCTCTAGCTGTCATACTACAGTTGTCACCTACTATATTGGAACCGATTACACCAGGCCTCTATTCACATGAGGCCGTATCGTGTCTCTTCGCGTGCGGAACGGGATCTAGCACGAGGTCGACAAGATACTCGACCATTCCAATAGCCCCTGGGCATATCCTCCCTTATACAGATAAAAAGAATGAATAAATGTGAAGTCTTCATTGACTGCCGCATACGTACGTCTATCCTCTTCTAAGCACCGAACAGGACCTTGCTTGTAGTAGGAATCCAGTTACTTTCATTCATCTACCTTGAGATATGATACTCATAGATTTCTTTCCACTGAAGAAACCGCGAGAAAACAGCATTCGTCACCTTTGACAGTCTGTGTCTGTTTCATACGTTTCGCCCTTGCAATCGTGGAGCCCATGATCAACTCCTTTTGCGTTAGTACTTCAAATGGATGACTTATTTGTGCACTTTAGGCAACTTTGTTGTTTTCTCCTGTACTTTTAGCAACCACCTCCTTCGCCTTTCCGCAAATACGGCGGCTAGATGAGTAGGTGCGCCGACCGATGGGGCTCAAACGCGCCTGAAGCAGCAGTGACGCCACCGGCGAAAGCCCGGTTCTCAACCGTTCTTTCTTGCCGTCACAACGCACGAATCAATGCCACTCGCTTCACTTTTTTCAATAACAAATGAGTTTATTTAGAAGAACCTGTAATCATGGAATTATAACGAGGTGGGAAAAAGTAGAGCAGCGCGAGCAGAGGCGAGATTAAAACGGTTTGTTCGATGAGCTCGTTTTTTTTCTTTTTTTTTAACAAGTAAGGAACTCCAAATTCCGCTGTATTACGTGCTGTTGTTATTTTTTTTTTCTTGAAATGTCCCGCGCCATCAAAAGTTCATGTCAAAATACATTGCGACAATGTTCAACGTTGATCTCAAATAAATAAAGTAAATGAAAGCATAAGCTTGTTTTTAAAAGCAAGATGAGCTGAACTCCACAAAGAGCAGTACAATAATGTTTTTGAGTCAACAAAGTGGTCAGCTTCAATTATTTTTCTTTTTGGTGGGGAGTCATTTTTAGTGTTGAGATTCCCATTCTGTGTTACGGCCGGTGTCTTGCGTCAATCCTTACACAGACACGGTTGTTAGATTTCTGACGCTTAGTGCTCCAGGAGCATTTTTTTTACAAAAACGATACTCTGTCCACTTTTTCTGTATATGTCGAAAACGCACAAGCAGCTGAAACTTCAATTGAATCATGTGTGACCTGTGGTCCACCCGCACGCCAAGGACATCAAATGAACGTAAGTACGTGCGGGACAACTTATACATACGCGTTCACTTGATATTGAAGCCACTGCCTCGTCCGGCATTGCTTCATTTGGGTCGCAGCTGTCCTTCCTGTCTGGCAGCCTCAATCGCTTCGGCGACAGCCTGTCGAATTCGTCCTTCGTTTAGCGGGCCCCACAATGTGCGCAATCAGCTTTGTCAAATACTTACATCCATCCTGATTTTTCAGGAAGATGCATAGTTGAGCACGCTGACGACAATCATTCAATAATGAGAGGCAACAACATATACATTTTTACATAAAGTACAGTGCGCCCATAAAAGTGGTATACAGTGACGTAGTACAGACAGCGAGAACAATAAATCACCGTTACTGGGTCTATAATGCAATATCTGCTAATAAAACTGCTAGCTCCTTCATAAAGGTTAGCCAACAAGAAAAACAGAGTTTGATGTCTGCAAGGTGCATAGCTTATGAACACACATCTATGACTAAAATTGACAGCGGATATTACTAGCACAACAAATTTCGTGTAATTGACACACCAAAAGTACTCACGAAACCACTCAGTCCCACTTGTAATGAAGTTTTATGCTATTCGTAGTGCACTCTAATCTAAATACCATACTGTCTACAAGGCAAGCTAATATTTACACTAAATCTCTAGCGGCTATTAAGCAACTCAGAAGAGTTACAGAAACACTCTGCATTACTCAGGAAATATGCACTCTAAAGAAAGTAATAAAACACTTTCACAGTGAATGGATTCAACGAGAGGCCCCGAGTATTTGTCAGAAGAAAGAAAACGCACTTACAAAACAAGCCCCAAACGTGATTGCCGCCCACAAGCACCTCCTTTCAAAGCCTCAATCCACTGTTCATATTATGACGTCCTTTTAAGGACACGAGCATGTGCCCTGATCCTTAACACATTCTATTCCTTATCAGGGCTGACGTGGCTCTAACCCGGCTGATGAGGTGTCAGTGCAGCTCTCAAAAAGGCGCAGTGCAGAGCACTTGCCCTAAATATTCCAGACCAGTTGTTGGTGTAAACCATCGCCACATTTTACGAGCGTGTACAGGACTGCAGTCCCGAACAACCAGACTATTATGAGAATTTCAACTTAGAATAACAAAGGAGGAAAACTTGAACTTGTGGTTAAAGGGCAACCTTGCCACAGTTTCTGGAAAATAGTAGCTTCCATGATCACTTAGCATATCGGCAAACTCGCCATGAGCTACATGACAAGTCTTGGAACAAAAAAAAGAGCCGTTAATTCAGCGCACTCCCCAGAGGCTCGGAACAAAAGACAAATGTAAATAGACGTGCTATCGATAGTTAGAATTAGGCCAGTTTGGATAAATCAGCCGCAATCTGCCGCAATGGTATTAGGGGCTGTTCTGCTTATGGAAGAACACGGTGCCAAGCCTGAAGACGCTTGCGTTGATGTGGATCGTGGTTCTAAATCCACCGTCAAAATATACGAATGCTGTAAATATTGAGAATGGTATTGAAATTCATTGAAAGCTTCGGTTCGTGGCGTTCCCCATTTGTCCTTTGTGTCAAAGGCCCAGCGAGACGCGAAAAGTAATTTGCACAGCCTCCGTTAGCGACTTAAAGTTCACAAAATCCTCGCAAGGCCTCCTTATCAACAGGGTGCGAAAATCATACGATAGCACTCTTCACTACGGAGTCTTCACAGTTTATCCTTGATAAAAACACAGCCTAAAAGCAATTCCTATTAAAAAACGTAAAAGCGCCACTTAAATGAAGGACCAAGGAAATAAAGGAAAACGCATGGGCTTTGTCAGTTCTCCGATTGAAAACCAAAGGATTTGATATGATTTTTCAAGGATCAACGTCTCCCGAATAATATAAGTAAGAGATGTGTGTGCTCCACATTTCTGCTCGAGATAAGGTCATGGCGATAGCGCTGAAAAAAAGCAAGGAGACTAAGTTGTCGCAGAAAAAAATGCCCTGTTTGAAGGTTTTGTAACAACCAAGGGAAAAACAATGTAGCGATGGCTACAGCAACAAACGTGATAGGCGGCCTTCAGAGAACAGGGGCAGCTTTCCATAAACTTCCAATCTCTAATTCGCTTGACCGGATGCCAGCGCGACTGCAACATCAGAGGAAAGCACCGAGCGGCCAGTCAAGAAATTACCAAATAGCGGGTTTTGCCAGCGGCAATAGCCATCTCCACTTCCAGAACACGCTGCAGACCAACGGCAGCGTCAACCACTCAAAGCTAAGGTGTGGTCGTTTCAAATCCCTGATCCGTGCGCCTCTCGCGAATTCTTGAAATCTGAGGCTCCGTCACCTAAACAATCTGAGAAAACCAAACAGATTCGAAATGGAAGTTTATCGAACGACGCCTAGAATCCCCAACATTCATGTGCTGCTTACAGCCTGCAGTATTATGCCGCAGGAATGTCTATTTGTGATGTGGTTAGGCTCAAAAAAGTGTATAAAAGTGCGTTTGTCTATTTGATTGTAACAAGAGATGCCACCACATTCCTGCAATGTTTATAGAGTCATGATCTCCAAGACACCTCTGCCATCCCACAACCCTGCATGAGCGTCCCCGCCTCCGAACTGTCTCGGCGAACCGTGGTGCCTGTGCGTCGCCATCTTAGAGGTGACAAGTAATTCATGGTAATTGCCTCAATTTAGCAGGCCTTCAGGACACCTTCTGCATTAGGGGAGGCTACACCCCGACTAATGACATCAGAGCCTGTTGCTACGACGCCGTCGCACGCAAAGTAGAAGGTAGCACAGTGTGCATAGGGAAGACGCTTTGCAAGGTCGGCACAATGCTACGCACAAAAGGGAGGAAATCTGTTTACGTCTCCAGAGGCCCGCCGTTTCCGATCTGCCCTACGCGCGCCAATCGATTCGTTGGGACGAAGGTGCGGGACGTGATTGAAAAATGGCGCTCCTTTTACGTACCCTCGCGTCTGCTCGTGTCTCCTTTAAGGATGCAACAAAAACTATCGAGACAAGGAACAGCAGTCGTACACCTCCATCTTCTACGTTCACACCAGGTAAGAAAGAAAATGAAGCTCCATGCGTTCTTCAGCCCATTGACAGCCCTCCGGAGCCGTTCTAGCTAGTCAAATTGGACCTTTTCGTACCCTTTCATGAGTCCACTTCTGGCAATAGTTGTGGGCAATCGCCACAGAATAAGCCGCCCTGTACGCGATAACGCGCACACTCTCTCCACTAGTGCTGCCACTGATGTCGCCGACTTCCTACTTCCCGCCAACTGCTCACTATTGTGGCCGCACCTTCCTTTCAGCAGTTGTGGACGACATTCTGCGTCCGTGCTCAACTTAACGCAAGTTGACCACCGCTTACCAACCATAACTTAACGGCCACACTCAGCGGCTCAATCGCACTCTTACTAGCATGCTCGCCATGTACGCCTCCTCTGATCATCGTGACTCCTCGCCTTTCCATACGTTACATTTGCCCATATCTCGTCCGTCACGACACTGCCGGTTACTCCCTCTTTTACCTCTTTACGGCCTTGAGCTTCCATTGCCGCTGGACACAGTGTTTCGCACGTCTTGTCTTCCAACGTCTGCATACGCCCGTGAAGCCATTGCCCGTGTCGACCATGCTCGTCAAGTCGCTCGTTTCCGTTTGCAAGCCCCTCAAGCTTCTCAGCAAGAGGACCACAGCAACCGCCATCTCGACATGTCCTTTTAACCTGGGTCCTGGTGTTGCTCTGCGTGCCTTCTCACCGTTTTGGCCTCTCTGAAAAGCTTATATCTCGCTCGTGGGCCTGTATCGTGTGCTATGCTTAGTCATAGCCGTCACCTACGAGATTGAGCCGGCCTTCCCCGATTGGACTTCCCGCACCGTACACTCCGACATCGTCCACGTCTTCCGACTTAAGCCCTACCACCTGCCATGTTCCGACAGTCGCTAAGCAGCACCTCGACGGTGCTTCTGCGACCGAGGGCCATGCTACGATTCGAGTAAACGAAGATGAGGCAGATGAAGTGTGTGTGCGTATGGTGCGTGCACGGGACCCGAATTCTTTGACGTCCGGTGTTTCCTAGGCTTTGTGCGGTGTTGTGACATACTCTGACCGTTCCTGCCACGTAAACATATGTGCAAAAAAGCAATTTTTCTATCCATCTGAAAGTGACAGCGATCTCCTGCCCACTCTAATAGCACTGTTTTGCTCGATAAATGTGCTTGATTTTTTATTGTTCTTGGTCGTCTTTTCACCTGCCTATATGTGTTGGGCTTTGGCAAGCATCGGGGAATACTTGCAACTTTTTGCAATATGAGGCCAATTGATTGCCGCAACGTTTTACCAAACCCTTATGCTGACCTTCTCTATCGTTAAAGCAAAGCCTGCTTCGTCAATGTATCCACGGCCGCACCAAAAGGCCCTAATAAGTAAACGACGTCTGCTGTGTAATAAGTAAAGACATTCTCATAATTCTGACATCTTATGGCTAGCCTTTCTCTACTGATGTTGCATAATAGAGAAATGTTACCTTAAGTACAGAACCATTGCTGGCTTTGTACCCGCTAGACACCTTCTAGAGTGTCTGTGAAAGACAGTCAATGTAAGAAATTACGAAAACCGGTCGCTTTTCTTCTTTGTTTTCTCTTGTTCGCATTCGGCATGGCTTTGAGTTTCTTTTCCTTGTTCTCATCAGCGATTATATAAGAATGCGTTTAAGGTACACGGCTTGACCCAAACGTTTGTTCAAGCAATCTGCTGTGTTAGGCTCTCATGCTGCTACCTTTTCTCTAGAGCTGCATTAAAGCAGGTCGTCAGAATTCCTCTTTAGGTCAACATCGAATGCGCTTAGGAAAAACATAGTCATTCGGATATTCTGTGTTTTGCTGTCGCGAAGGTGAAGGCTCTTTTTCTTAATCACTTTTTGAAGAGAATGTAGCCACTTAGAAGCACTTGAGAATCAGGTGACAATATCACCTGTAATGGCGCTCTGTTCCGCATTTCCGCGACTTTCGCACACAATTCGAATTCGTCCATATATCGGCATCACCATACAAAAGTTAGAGGTTAATTGAATAAGGATTCTTCACCTCCGTTTGTTAGCACAAGAAAAACCACTCGAATTGGAGCAAGGGCTGAGCTAATGCACATATTGCCCCCGTTGTAACATGTAACTGCTCAGTGCGAAAAACAGAAATAAAAAGAGTATAGCTTTCTAGAAGGGCAAAAAATAAAGATTTTCACAGCTAATGTCGTTGAGTCCTGAAATAATAATTCGCTTTTCATGTGGTATATTCTTTAACGGCATTATTAAACATTTAATTACATAGGATCAAGCAGTAGACGTTATCCTCTACAAGTTTTCCTCTTAATTTCTGGCAGCAAAAGGGCCATGAATTGGGAGGGCATTCGAGTGGTGTTGAAGTAACAGTCCGAAGCCAAGGTGTCAGAATCTTTTTCGATATCCATGGTGTAAAGCCGGTATTCATGCTTGCCTGAGTTTCCTGCAAGAAAGCACCCAAATATACCTACCCTGTATCCTTGATAAACTTCGTGATTGCTTCCAAATCTATATCTTTAAAGAATCACGGAGTAGTTTTTTTCACCTTTTCTAGGTTGACATTCATTGCAACAATGGGTTTTGTAAGCTTCGGAGCTCTCATTTACCCCAAGGCTACTTCCTGCAAGCGTCCACCTTAAGGGCAGGACAAAAACGACACTTGGATCCACGTGATGCGTCATTCAACTCACAGTATCGAAAGCCGTTTGTTCAGAAGCTTCTCCACTGGCTCTTTTCAAAACCCTTCGAGACATTTCAATGACTTTTAAAGTTGTCATATGAGAACCACGGGCTAGTTCGTGGTCTTTCGCGAGCGCCGATGTCTTGCTGATAAAAAGGGCAGCGTCTTTTTTTGCCATGAACACAACTGCGCACGTTGCAAAACTAAGGTTGATTCCTCTGTTGAGAGACATTTGGCTGCTACATATAATAAATTCATTAAAAACAAAGAAATAGTAATGGGACATCCATTGCTCTTCTTATTTGAACAAGCGAAACCATACATTAGTGAGCAGGTCAACACTGCTACTTTCGGATGTAGCGATGGTTTAGTTTTTGTTTTTTTTTGTATAGCCGATTTCTCCCGTTTTCATCCCTGCTCTTGTCAGAATGCTTTTTATCATTCCTTTGAAGGATTTTTTATTCGTTTGTTAAAACCCTATTTCGCTAAAACGCACTTATAGGAAAAATAAATTCCGTTGGTACTGGTCTGTCTAATGTTTTCATCTATATTCCTTACACTAAGTATTTGAACAAATGTCAGAAAACCACCGTTTAGATCAAAGGAAACGTATTGATGAATTCACAGGTAAACAGCGCTTTTAAGACAAGAACAACACAAGAGTGGACAGCACATGCACTATTATTACAGGGTTTTACAGGACAGTGGTGGTGTCCTTCCTTGTGAGGCGCGTTAGAGGTTCCGCTATTTGAGAGAAATCCGCAATGAACCGCCGATAATATGCGCACAGGCCGAGAAAGCGCTGAACAGCCCTCTTGTTAGCTGGAACGGGAAACCGTGCGACGGCAGCAGTCGTTTCGGGATCCGGGCGCACCCCATCGGCGCTCACAACATGGCCAAGGAACTTGAGTTGTGTATACCCGAAGTGGCATTTCTCGGGCTTCAGCGTGAGATCAGCAGAACGGAGCGCTTCCAGTACAGCTCGAAGGCGTTCGAGGTGTTGGTCAAATGTTTCGGAAAAAACAACTACGTCGTCCAAGTACACAAGACAGATCTGCCACTTGAGGCCAGTGAGGACGGTGTCCATCATCCTTTGGAATGTAGCTGGGGCAGAGCACAATCCAAATGGGAGTACTTTGAATTCATATAGGCCATCTGGAGTTACAAATGCGGTTTTTTCTCGGTCTCTTTTGTCTACTTCGATTTGCCAATAGCCGCTTTTCAAATCAATAGATGAAAAATACTTCGCACATCGCAATCTGTCCAGTGAGTCATCGATGCGCGGCAACGGGTATACATCTTTCTTTGTCACATTATTCAATTTCCGATAGTCGACGCAAAATCGAAGAGTGCCGTCTTTCTTCTTGACCAGGACTACTGGTGAGGACCACGGGCTTTGTGAAGGCTGCACAACACCATCATCCAGCATCTCCTGAACCTGCGTCTGGATCACTGCTCGTTCTTTGGCAGACACACGATAAGGCTGCTGTCGTATAGGGTGAGTGTCTTCGTAAGTAATGATGCGATGTTGCGTGATGGGCGTTTGACGAACCTTCGAGGAAGAAGCAAAACAGTGCTTGAAGTCCAGCAACAGTAGCTCTAAGGCCCGCCGTTTCTCCTTCGACAAAAGGCAGTTAATGTCGATGTTGTCAAGAGATGGCTCATTAGTTTCGACTGCCGTGGATGTAAAACAGACCGGATCGTGCGTAACAGGGTCAGCGAAAGCGATAGCAGTTCCCGGAAACAAGTGCCGGTGCTCATTAGAAAAATTTGTGACAAGGGGTGCAGCCCGGCCATTGTGAAGCGACAATAAACTTCGAGCAGCGCAGATGCCTTGAGCAAGCAGGAGTGAATGGTTCGCTTCCGCTACAGCATCGCCGGCACGGAAATCGTCACAGGTGACTTCCACAAGAACACTGCTTCGCGGCGGCAGCGAGACGCTCTCGGCGGAAACGCGAAGTGCGGCACTGCAAGGACTGTTACTATCTCGTTCGGCAGATTGTCCCATCGAAAATGTGACACGTCTATTTCGCAGGTCGATAACTGCTCCGTATTCTCGCAGAAAGTCAATGCCGAGGATAAGGTCACGGGAACAGTCACTCAAAACGACGCAACTAACGATGAACGTATATCTGTTAATCTGAATACGAGCCGTGCACATCCCCTTTGGGGTAACTATATGACCGCCGGCGGTTCGAAGGTACACACCTGGCCAAGCAGTGAGCACCTTCCTCAAAACAGTCGCCATGCGACCACTCAAAATCGAATAATCCGCACCGGTGTCCACTAATGCATTGACTGGAGTGCGACCGTCTAAAATAACAGGAATGTCCAGAGAAACGCTTTTGGCTTCCCTAGGGGACGGTACCAGCAGCTCGCGGTCGGATCGAAGCGGCGACGACGGGAGGTCTTCAACGCAGCGACTACCAGCGGCCTCGCCCCCGAAGGTCGCTGTTTTCAGTTTTCCCGACCAGGGCTAGACGAGCGGCCTTGCCCCTCTCGCGAGGAGCCTTGGGTGGACGTCGATGAGCGCCTTGGTGAAGGGGAGCGGGACTGACGCTGCGAACGAGATGAACGCTGTTCCGCCAGGTACTCTTCAATAACGCGGGGTCGTTGACCAAACCGGGGAGGAGGCGAGTCGATGCGGAAGCCTTGAAGACCGAGGCGTCGATAAGGACAATCCCGGTAGAGATGGCCTGGTTCACCGCAGTGGAAGCAACGGCGGTCAGGCGTGCGCCAAATGTCGGCTTTGCGTCGGGGCAGGGGACGTTCGTTAAAGTACTGCACTGGTTGCACCGAGGGCAGCGGAACTGTAGGCGGCGTGGGAATGGGTGGCGGTGAAGGAGGAGACTGACTCTGCAGAACTTCCGCATATGTGGGACGGTTTTCGGTCCCCGACAGCAATGGCGGGCTCGTAACTAGAGGCGAAAGAGGGCTCTTGAGCGCCTGTCGTACCTCCTCTTGCACTATAGCAGAAACGGAAGCTGGCGATTGCTGCAGGGGGTTCCAGAATTTTCTCAGTTCTTCGCGCACGACACTGCGAATTAGTTCGCGCAAAGCATCAGGATGCCGCTCGGAAGATGCAAATGACTCCGCAGTTGTGCCAGTAAGGAGAGGTCGGTTATAAGCCGCGGCACGTTGTTGGAGCACCCTTTCCATTGTGGCGGCCTCCGCAAGAAATTCATTTACAGTCGACGGTGGGTTGCGCACAAGTCCTGCGAACAGTTGCTCTCTCAAACCATGCATTAAGTGCCTGACCTTTTTGTCCTCGGACATGGCGGGATCGGCTCGCCTGAAGAGGCGCGTCATGTCCTCGACGTATGCTTGGACACTCTCATTCGGCATCTGGATGTGGGAGTGAATGGCACGTTCTGCATGTTCGCGACGATCCGCGCTAGTGTAGGCCTCGAGCAGTTGACGACGGAATTCCTGCCACGATGTTAACATTTGCTCTCGGTTCTCGAACCAGATCCGGGCGCCATCCTCAAGGCTGAAGTAGACGTTCCTTAGTTTGGCAGTATCGTCCCACTGGTTCAAAGCAGCGACACGCTCAAACTGAAGGAACCAGTCCTCCACATCCTCAAAGAGGTCACCATGAAAAGGCTTCGGTACTCGAGGGGCCTGCAAGGTGTAGTTACAGGCCGGTGCGACGCCCGTTACCTGCTGAGCAGAAGCACTAGATGTCATGGCGGCGGGTGATGGCTGAAACTCCGGAGACAGTCCCTGGAGCCGTCGACTGCAGCGATGCACGGGGGTGTCCAATGGCACAGGGCTGGCGCGACGTCTTTCAGATGGACAAGAATGCTAAATTGGGCGAGTTGGTGCATTCGCATTTTAGGAAAACGTAGCGCAAAGAAGACAAGGACAAAAAGAGAAGGAAACACACACGTCAGATGGAGACTCTTGCATAGGTGATCTTACCCAGCAGCTCCACCAAAATGTCACGTACAAGGTGATTGAGGATATAAAGAATAGCAAAGGGGTTAGCTGCGATACAACAGCGGTGAGCAGCACAGACGCAAAACCCGCAAGCGACACTTCGTCGTTCTTCACTCAGTCATGCGCCACCTGGCAACGCTAGGTGGCAATATACTGTAGGAGCATAGACAAAACATAATACTAGCATGTTATCGCGACGCACGTCACCACATATTGCACAACTTAACACGATTTTACTTTTCCAAGAACTTTATCTCCTTCGTCGAGAGTGATATTGATGGATCGCTTACACATTCTTCTTTCATTTCTCTTATTTCTCTGGCTTCTACGATCTCGCGTGTCAGTTGTTCTTTATTGCTGCTTATGATTTCGCAGTCTTTGAAAATGGGATGGCATCCAGATAGCTGGCATTTTAAACAGTACTCGGCAATATTACCCTTATTGTTCTCAACATTTTTGTTGTGTTCTCGACGTCTTTCATTTAGGCACCTCCCGGTCTGCCATCCGTGCACCTTACCACAACACAAGGGTAAAGAATACACAACGCTCTCAGCACACTGTACAGGCTTTTTTTTTTTATTGTCCTGGTCTGAAAAGCACTGTTTATTCGTGAAGATGAACCAACGCCCTCGAATATCCACCCGTATTGCTACAAATTCAGAGGCGGGATGCGATAGGCCGTCTACGCCAGAATGATTTCCAGCACCAGAAATACCTCAGCTGTTAATAATGTGGAAATTCCAACAAAGACCTAATTTGCGCGCTTAGAAGAGCAAGTTTCCGAAACCTTGCTGGGGTGTTGTGCGCTGTAGCTCAGACGATATGCAAATGTAACACTTGGACACTGAGGGTCAACTATACCAGGTTAAAAGAATCATTTAATTTCTAAAATTCGTGACAAGAAAGTGCTAGAAACAGCATGGGCAACAGGAGAGGTTCGGGGCTACCTACCAAAGAAGCAAAGTTATTAATGACTACAACTGTATAAAGAGAAGAGTGTAGCTTTTGTAGAGCCAGCACTGTAGTCATATATTCTGCTTCCAAAATTGCAGTGCAATCGTTACTTTCCTACGCCTGCATTTTCGTCACATTGCGAAGCATCATACACTGCCATTAACCTAATATGAAGGTTGTTTAAATCATTTGGCAGTTCATTCAAATTTCGGGCGATAAAATCTCAGCCTTCTGGGGAAACATGTCGTAAAATATAAATGCAGCGAAGCCCCAGTGTTTTACAGCGGGAATATGTTGCAAAGGCGGACAATTAAATGTTCAAGCATGGTATGCGCAAGCTTCATTACCGGCGAAATTTGAAACCTAGGCCAAAAAAGGAGTACTCCAAAAAAGAAGTGCAACTGGCAACAACCAAAAATACAAATTTAAGTCAACATAACAAAGGATAAATTCGGGCTTCAATGGAAAGCACGCTGTTAGCCACAAATTTGGGCAACCCAAGGCAAAATCGAAGCGCTTCCTGCTGGAAATAATTCTGTGTGTAGGCGAAACTGAAAGCCACGCGGAATAATCGAAATTTAGGATAGGTCTGACATGCATGACGTATATCATCAAAACCTGATCTCTCCGGATTCCTGACCGGAGGGGGCTTAACTTGAGCAACATGGTCGCACCACGAGCGCCTATTACTGTGACATGATGAATGTTAATGTAAATGGGGAAGGGGGGAGGGGGGGGGGCTATGGAAGGCTTATGTGCATATTTGAATAGCAAACTTCTCTGTTTCAATATTTATTTTCCTTCGGGATATAAACCACAGCGACCGTGCAGATCAGCCGGCCTCTCTGAGCAAGAAGCAGCTGGGGCTATTCAGCACTCTCAGATAAAATGATTCGTACTCTCTACTCTCATTACTGTATAGATCTTCAAAAGGCCAGAGATTCGACAGCCTCGGGACAGTCAGGATGGTTCCACGGCTAAGCTTCTCAACGCTGTATAGTCTGTAGTGTGATAACATGAAAAATGTTGTCATTCATTATGCGGGAGCCAGGACAATGACTGTAACCAGGTGGTTGGCTGGCCTTCTCTTCTGTGCCCCATAAAGGATGTGTTACTCCGCTAATAGTCTACGCATACGCATCGATCTCTATACTTTGTCTTGTAAACAACAGTGACACACACTCTTGCACTCGGTGTATGCTTCTGCTAATGTTCTTTCTTTTTTTCTGCATGCAGCTTGTAATTCTATGTCATCTCTTTCTTTCATGATTAGTATGCGTGTATAAGTGATGACAAATGTCAATGCTACTTCTGCTACTTCTGCTATTTCTGCTACTTCTGCTACATCTGGCGAGGTCAAGGCCCAGCCAGGAGACCAGAGTTTCCGTTAGTCTCGACTCGATGGAAATATTTATTGCCTGAAGAATGAATAAATGAAATGAAAATTAGTAAGGCTTCTGAGGGTCTTGCATTGTGTGCCTACGTTGCTGGCCCACGTTGCGCCTATTTTGTCTGGATTGAGAGGCTTAAGTAATTATTGCTGATACTGGCGTCGAATGAGTCGGAAAGACATGTATGAGTTCGCGAGTCTCTGAAATTCTTCTCCTTTGTGTATGGGTTATTAAGAAATGCGGCGTATTTAATGTTTTCCGTAGAATCAGTCATGCATGTGGTTAAGAAATCTTTTTGTTTGTATCTGGGGCCATTTATATATTATACTCCTATTCACCCGCTGTCCTGATAGTGATGTCGTATATCTGCAACAACGGAATGGCAATAAGGAATGAGAGTTTTCTGTTCATGGTATGGTCTGTTGAGATGTGCGAAAGAGCTGCACTGGGCGGTACGCCTGTGTTGTTAGCCAAGGCAGGCCAATGTGGTCACTTACGTTGTTTACGTGGACCTAGTGTGCCAGGAAGCGTTTAAAATTATGATTTAATGGCCATGTATTTTATCTAAACTCGCGAAGTGATCATCATAGAAGGGACAGAGTCGTATGTCTCGCGAACACTTTTGACAACCAGTTCTCGGCTTCAGCGAAAGATCTTGATGCTGCAGAATAATTAGCTCGTTCTTAGGCATAAGCACGAGTGGAAATCTTGTTAGATTGGGTTGGAAGATGACGTCGTTTTCTTCGAGATGAAGGAAGGCATTCTCTATCAGTTCCATTGCTTTGAAGCGCGTACTACCCTTACAAAAAGTTATGTAGTTTGTGTAGAATTTTTATTGCTCAATTGTATAACAAAAATCATAATCTCTCAGAACGTTCCTATGGAGACGTAAGGAGGCACTCCAGAACCTTCGCCACGAATTTTCTTATGTGAGCGAGATGCCTGAATGTACCATGCAGCTGTGATGACCTGTAAGCGATTTGTGTTGAATGGGCGTGATTATATTTTTGGAATAATTTAAGAATGTCCGCCCCCGATTTCTCGAAGTGAGCATGACGACTAAATCGCTGATGAAGCCATATTGCAGTCCTGTGATTCGTGAGTGATTGCTGTTGAATGAATGTGATGATTTTCGTTAAATATTCCCAGAAACTTTTCCGCCATTATATTGAGGTGTATTTATTATCTACGTATTTAATAATGTAGTGTCGCACTGTTTTGAAGAGTTTCCCCATGATTTCTGCCATTTTTCTTATATTTACTTGGTGGAACGTTTATGATGTATTTATGCCGCATCCTGTCTACGAATTCTTGACGTACTATTGTGATCAGTCTTTGCTAAATTGATTTAGAAAATTTGCGTAAATTTATGATGTGCACTTTATGCGTGGTCTGACCCGCGCCTGACCCGGTCACGCAGTGAAGCTAAAATGCAGGCCATCTGAAACCCCACCTCATGGTCTCTTAACACCGGCTCGACTTCGCTCAGGTATGCTTCAGTATTTGACTCCAAGGCACTCTGAAGAGAACGACCACCTCTTCGCGTGTTCAACCTAAGAGTGGACGACTGCTTACATTTGAAATGAGATTATGACGCACCACTTATATCAGTTTATGACGTAACCTTGGAAAACATCTTTATGAAGCATTTTTGTGTTGCTTATTCGTAGAGCATGCTCTCGCACCAACAGAAAATTCAATTCAAGTACAGGTTCGCCCACTTCTGGCTATAACATGGTCGCTGCTTTAAAAGCAACATTACGTCTGACGCAGGCGCATATTGAAGCGAAGCGGTGCAAGCCCAGGGGTGGTGGTGACTGGCATGACCTACAACGTAGCTTTAATGCGCGGCCGGGTGGGACGCAGTGGCGCTTTGAAAGCTGTGCCCTTGAATTTAATGTTATGCCTTTCGGACTTTGCAACGCACTAGCGACATTTGAAAGAATGATCGATACTGTGCTTCGTGGCCTAAAATGGAGAACCTGTTTATGTTACTTGGATGACATTCTCATGTTTTCGTCTACTTCTAACGACCATCTCACGCGCCTGAATGAGGCCCTCACGTGTCTCGCTTCAGCGGGCCTTCAGCTCAACACCAAGAAGTGCCACTTCGCACAGAAGGAAATTAGAATATTGGGACATCTAGTCAGCTATGACGGCATTCGTCTAGACCCTGAAAAAATTATCGCGGTCTTGAACTTTGCTCGTCCACAACGGACTACAGAATTGTGCAGTTTTCTCGGCCTGGCGTCTTATTTCCGGCGTTTTATAAGGCATTTTGCAAGTATTGCTGCTCCACTTCATGAACTACTTGAAGCACGCAGCCCTTTCGTGTGGACTAAACAGTGCGAAGCTGCTTTTAATTACTTGAATCACGCCCTCACATCAGACCCTGTTCTTGGCCACTTCAGTGACAGCACACTGATGCCAGTGGTCTCGGTCTTGGCGCTGTACTTCTGCAGCGCGATGCAACTTCTCGTGAGAAAGTGATTGCCTTTGCCAGTCGGACTCTGACTCCAGCTGAGAAAATCTACACCATTACCGAGCAGGAGTGCCTTGTCATCGTCTGGGCTGTCCAAAAGTTTCGCCCTTACCTATACGGTCGGCATTTCACAGTTGCGACCGATCACCATGCTCTTTGCTGGTTGTCTTCGCTCAAACATTTGACAGGCCGACTTGGCCGTTGGATTCTACGCCTGAAAGAATACAATTTCGACGTCACTTATAAATCGGGTCGCCAACACCAAGAAGCCGACGCTCTTTCTCGCTGTCCACTTTCGGAATCGGCTTGCTGTTTTTCTTCCCAATGCATTTCCACCTATGACCACAGCCGACCATCTCTTTCCCCGACGTATATCACAACAGTTTCATTTGACGACTCTGAGAACAAACACGCTCTCCGCTCACAGCAATTAGCCGATGCCTACTGCCGTCCCATCATCGACCGCCTTATTGGCGCTTCGGACTGACCCAATGCTCGCCATCGCCGACAACTTCGCAAATTCAAGCTCGCAGATGGCATCCTACTCCGCTTCGTGTATTGCCCTGATGGAACTCGCTGGGTCACAGTCGTGCCCCGTGTGCTACGCCCACATATACTGGCGGCTCTCCACGATGACGCTACTGCAAGTCACCTTGGTGTTGACAAAACCTACGATCGCGTGAACAAACGTTTCTTTTGGCCTGGCCTATCTTCCAGCGTTGCCAAATACGTCGCATCCTGCCATCTGTGCCAAAGTCGCAAACGGCCGACTTCTTCGCCCGCTGGCCTTCTACAACCTGTTCCCTGTCCCGCCACGCCATTCGACTTAGTCGGCATCGACTTATATGGTCCCCTACCTCTCTCCAAGGGGGTAACCATTGGATTATAACAGCTATCGACCACCTCACACGCTACGCTGAGACAGCACCTGTACCGACCGGTTCCGCTCAAGAAGTAGCAAATTTCTTTTTGCGATCAATTGTATTGCGTTATGGCGCTCCTCGAGGGCTCCTAAGTGACCGCGGGATGGCCTTTTTATCGACAGTCGTTGCCGAAGTTCTTTACGCGTCATCCACCCTTAATAAGACAACCTCAAGCTACCATCCCCAGACTAACGGGCTGACTGAGCGATTTCACCGCACCTTATCGGATCTCCATGTACATCACACCGGATCATCGCAATTGGGATACTATTCTACCATTCGTCACTTTCGCCTATAACACAGCACTACAGCGGACTACCGGTTATTCTCCATTTTTCCTCGTTTATGGCCGTCCTCCCACTACAATTCTCGACGCTTCCTTCTATACGCCCGACTACTCCACATCAGTACCTACCCAGTTCTTATCTCGTGTGGCCAGATTCCGTCATCTTGCCCGCCTCAACACAGCAGCGTGCCAGCAAGACCGCAAGAGTCGCTATGATTCTACGCATCGCGTGGTCTCTTATCGTCCCGGCGACGAAGTACTGCTTTATACACCACTGCGCACCCCTGGCCTTAGTGACAAATTCCACCACCGCTACCTTAGTCCCTACGAGATCATCAGCCGAAGATCTCCAGTTAACTACAAAGTCAGGCCTGTTGATTCCCCAGCCGATCGACGCCACCGTGGAATTGAAATTGTTCATGTTTCTCGCTTGAAACCGTTTGTGCGCCGCGGTACATCGGTTAGTTAGGAGCGGCCAGGCTGGCCGCTTCCGACCCCCCGGACAGATTGTGTGAGCCTTCTGTGGACCTTATTTTATTTGTACATGCCATGGTCTTCTTTCATTTGTACATACCATCATCATCGTCCCGCGGCGCCGGCTCCGGCGCGCGCCTGGGTTCGTGATCGGATTTAAAACGCTAGACAAGGCTTCGCTGTCCTTGCCGTCACGACCTCGCCATCTCAACCTAGCCTTCTTTTACAACATATATGCCATCACATGAAAAACAATCCTACTGATCAGAGAAAAGACGATTAATATCAACTCGTTAAGAAACTAAAGGGGAGACACAGCAGAATTGGCACACCTAGCCGGGAATCCTACCAGAGGCTTTAACAAATTTGTGTCGCCCGGAGCGATTCATCTCGCTGCGGAAGCCCAGCTGAATAGCTCCAAACGAAAGTAAATTTGGAGCTTTCAAAAATATAGAAAAAATATTTGCAGGGAATTTTGCAGGGAATATTTGCAAGGAAGAGTGTTTAGAAGGAGGCAAAACGGCGACAGAAGAAAAAGAAATGGTCTTACTTCTCGAGTTCATTGCGGTGTCAGCATAAGGCTGAAGGGAGAACAGCCAAATCTGTGAAGATAAAAGCTAAGGGGAGGTATTCTACACCTGAAAGTTGTCAGACACAGCTCAAACTGACGGGAAAGGCAATGACCAGGATTCCATTAATACTTCCAATGCCGGAAGTCGGCAATAGATAGAAAGGCCGCATTGAAAGACTTCATCCCAAGAAATTGTTTGAATCGCGCACCCACCCATAAAGAGAAGTAGGGAAGTAATAAAGGGATAGGGCCATTCGAGGAAGTTAACGCAAGTAAGTCGGCGGATTCTTTCATTGAAATGCATCAATGGCCTGGTACCCGCACAATTCCAGCGCACAAGCTACTACGCTTCCTTTCACCTTCACCAGCGTCACTGAGGATGAGGTACAGAAACGTGAAAGCAAAGCGAAAATGCATTAAAAAGCATATGATGCTAACCACATCATCCTCTCTCAATGCCTTTGATTGAAAATGACAGTAGTTGCTTTACCGATCCTTCAGTTGCGCTGACTGGGAGAGGCAAAGTGCTTCTCTTGGAACAAAAAGAGAAGGTGATGCGGCCATTGTCATAAATTTTTAATGTAGTTTCACTTTTGGACTCGTTTTTGTTTACTTGTATTTTTCAGCTCATCCTTGGTGGTTCTGGCGAGGAAGAAAATTTTGATTTTAGAAAGATTGTAATCTTAAAACTATATTAAGAAAAAACAAACCAGTGCAAAATACGATAGAGTTGCTATTTTGATCTTGTGTCTTGTTCTGTCTCTTAGAAGAAGACGACACTGACGCTGTACCTAGAACACAAAGAAATAGTATACATCTCAAAATCTAATATCTCTGCACCCCAATTCTTGGCCGATCCCCCTGTGTGGGTATGTGCCATCACATTAGAGGAGAACAACAACAACAACAACAGCTGTATCAACGGAGCCGCTCTACGACAACACCGTCGGGAGCACTCTGCACTTTGACATACCGCCGTCGCTTCCTTATTAATCTGTTCATTGAAAATATGATGATTAAACATCTTGGAATGCTTAAGGGCTAGCTTACGTGCCGAACGATTATACACAACAAACTAATACATGTTCCCGTGCTTTTCAGTGGCTGGTTTTCATTAGCGATGCAGGTTAATCTAACCCGTGAACATCAAATAAAATAACCAGCTTCCCTTTCCAGCACCTCCACAAGGTAATATAACTATATTATTGGACCTCTTACGACAAAAGCACATCTCTATTTCGAAGTAATAAAGGTAGTGCATGCAACAAGCTTGAGCTTACTTTGTACAGCTCGAGTAGCACAGCTCTGCACTAGTCCAGAACACGTTTCTACTTTTCGGAACGCAATTGAGCCAGTAGGTTTCTGAAATATTGATTTCAATTAAGGTTGGAATCTTTTGGAAACTTCAGGTTTTTACTGAATTGAAACTTCATGATCGTAAGACGTTTATTTCTAGTCTTTTTTCCGAGCCGCGTATCCTTTCCAGTGCTCGCACGTTTCTTTCTTGTGTGTAATAAGGGTGCGAATATTAAGAAAAATCTAATATTTAAATAAATGTCCTCGTATTCTGCTATTTCGATTCATGAAATGATTTAGCTTACAAATTAATGTACCTACTACAAAATGTTATATGTTTCGAACACTTTTTCATTACTGACACGAGGGTCGAAGTTGAACCGCCATATTAGTTTTATTAGCTACTGTTCAAAAAGCACAGCCAAGCCAGCGCTGTGTACCATCATTTAGCGACGAGTATGCGTGGGGTGGAGGGTTCAATCCAGGTATGTAGTTGATTTGTGCGGCTTCGGCAAGTTCAAATGTCTGCCTTGATGTATGTACATCTCGGCGGCCATAGAACATGTGCACTATAGCCCGTCTAATCTTTTGAGGTATATTCTTCCTTTCTCTCTCAGTTAAAAACTGCCATTTTTCTACATTCATAACTTGGTGCTCATAGAGTTGACGCACTGAATTGGTGTTGCGGCAGTTTAATGGGGACTGGTATTGCGTCCTTATGCAGAAATGGTATGTAGCTGGTACCGTATCTCCACTCTGGCACTCGCGCTGCAACACATATTGCTCGCTTCGGAAGATTACTCACACAAGTAGCGAATATTGCTGAAAATATTCGATATGTATCTGATTCGGCGCCTTTATGCTCGCGCAGTGCATGATACATTCTCACATATAACTTGTGTAGGATGTGCCGCACAATCCTAATTAAGTCCTCCTGATTAATATTATGGTTACATATATATTATTTCTACCGATATTGAACAACCGCGTGACTGATTGATTGTTTGTTTGATTAATTAATTGATTGATTGAATACTAGTCAGTTGACAATCAATTCTTTGAGAAGTTGCACTATATTTATTTGATTCTGTAGCGGAGGCACACTGTTATTCGATTCGCAAAAAGTCCTATACGCACACACTTGTTTGAATGAAAAAATATTCGTAAGAACGTATTACTTCGGGCAGTTTATCAAATTAGTGTTCCGGCCGCTTCAGTCTTCTAAATGAGCCCATTGTTTCTTTGAAAATGGTCATCAAGGCAGTGTCCCTCTATCCATAGCTGTCTTTTTCTTTTTCTTATCTGCAAGCGAGTGCTCACAAGCTTGAACTTCTTTGATCAGAGTGCGAAAAGCGTGTTGCTTACCTCCAAGCGAAGTCAATCGGATTTGTCTCTGATATATAGGAGTCTTTAGCTCCAGTCCATTAGGCTTATTACATGTATAAAGCGTTTTGCTTCTTGAGGATTTCTCCAGTTCCTTTAGTGGTCCTACACCGGGATCAGACTCAACGCCTCCGCCATTTCGGAAAGGTACAAGCAAAGAAAAGTGACTAAACGAACTCTTCAATACATTCAAGCAGAGTGCCTCGGGAAGGCAACATTACTAAAAGAAGCGATAGAGATTTAAAATTTGTAGGGCTCGTGGCGCGCCGCGCTTTCGAAGGCCGCGCCACTTCCCAATGCTCCCTGCGCGCGTGCCTGTTTCCCTCTCCCCGCTCGCGCGGGGATAACCGGTCCCGCGCGAGGGGGCTATAAAAGAAGGCACGCGCCGCCGCCTCGGTCTCTTCTTGGTCCCTGGCGCTTCCTGGCCCCTGGCTCGTCGCTCCCGCTTCCCTCCCGGCTCTCCACGGAAACGACCCGCAGCCACCCGGACGACAAGATCCCTGTGAGATTAAATATGTTTGTTATACGGCCCACTGTGTGTTTGTCGTGCGCATCCCTCGGGCAGAGGAATCGCCCACAACTGGCACCCAACTGGGGCTGAATTAGCACCCATGTGGACGATTTTTCTGCCAACGTGGCAGCGCACGGCAACACGACGGGCCGGTCCTTTGTATGTTAGGCGCGACGCCATTTTGAGTTTAGGGCTATTGTGTGTACAGATGACACGGAGTGTAGTATAGTAGTGTTTGTACAGTGTTTTATTTTGTTTTGGGTTATGTGCGTGTTTGTTAGTGTCGTTCGGTTTGTGTTTTAATTTTTTTTGTGCATATGTTTGTTTTATGAAGTGTTTAGCCTTTGTGACTAGCCTCTTGATGCGGGCTAGGTGGTAGTCGTGCGCGTTTAGGCTCCCGACCGGCCTTAGTTGTTGAGTGAAATGCCTCGGAGAAAAGACGTGCCAGATAGGGCCGCCGCTTCGGACGCCAGTGCGTCCGGAAGTGAGGTAAAGGACGCGGTAGAGTCTGTGCAGGTTACCGATGCGGCCGCCTTGATGAGGCAGATGAACGAGGTGTTGTCGGTGTTCGCCCTTCAGCTCGGTTCGGTGGCTAGCGCCAACCAAGCCACAGCTGCGGCGGCAGTCTCGCGTCCGCGGATAAATGTAGAGGTTCCCTCCTTTTCCGGCTACACGGACGTGAAGTCAGTCCACGAGTTCTTGCAAGAACTCGAGGATTATCAGACGGCACTGGGTTCCCCAGACGACGTGGTGCTAGCGCAGGTAATCCCCGTGGCACTTGTTGAGAGCGCGGCGCGGTGGAGACGCTGCCAGCCGGCCTTCCAGTCGATGGCAGACTTCACAGATCGCTTCCGCGCCGAGTTCTTGCCGCCCGATTACGAACGCCGGATGCTTGAGGAGCTAGCGTTGCGCACACAGCACCCAGAGGAGAGCCTCCTCGAGTATGTACGCGCAATGCAGGAGCTCTACAAGAGGGCAGATCCCACGGCAACCGATCTTGAACAGGTCGCGCGCGTGATGAGGCAATGCCATCCGCGCTTCAAGCCGTATTTGCGGGAACGTGGTTTTGCAAACCTCGAGGCCCTAGCACAGGAAGCGAAGGTAGTACAGGCGGATTTACTCGCTGAATTGCGCTACCAGCCACCCCCCAGGCCAGCCGAATCGCTAGAGCCGCGATGCGCCTGGGCCGGAGGCCAAGACTCCGCGCCGCGCGCCAGGGGCGCAGACGTAATGACGATTGGGCATGAAAGGCCAGCGGAAGGCTCCGATATTCCTCGCGCTCTTGACCCGTACGCGTTCGAGCAGCGGCGTCGAGCTGGGCTCGCCAGCGACGTCCGCATAGGCGCGGAGAGAGGGGAAATACGTCCCCAACCGCTTCGTGGAACGCGGCATCCCCCGACCGCGCGGCAGGTGAACGATCGGCTTTGCTGGAATTGCAACCAGCCGGGCCACGTGGCACGAGAGTGTCAAGCAAGGCGTACGCAGGGAAACGCGGACCGCCGGCGGCCATAATTGGTAACACCAGCCTGTCGCCGTCGGCGGGAGAATTTCGTGGTAACCACGGCGGAAAATGGGAAATGTACTCCCACGCCGCGTCACCGGGCGACCGCCCCGGGGGCGCAGAGGCTTTTGTCCCCCTCGCCTGTAGAGCGCAAGGAATGTTGTCGCGCTCGAGCCCTTTTATGCTAGTGCGGTTAGTTGGTCAAAGCTACTCGGCACTCGTTGACACGGGCTCAACTCTGTCATTGGTCGGTGATGATGTTTTCGAAGCCTGCCGTAGATGTAACATCCGTGTAAGGCCAGCAGAAACCACTTTGAGCTTAGCAGCAGGGACAACAAAAGCAGAAGGAGCGGTGCGTCTGGTCCTGCGTTTTGACGGCAGGAAGCGGAGGCATCGCTTCGTCTATCTGCCCGGCTTAGCCATACCAGTTATTCTGGGAAGAGATTTTCTTTCGAGCGAAGGCATTGTGCTTGACATGGGGGAGAACGCCTATCGCTACAGCCCCTTCACCCCCCTCATTCCCTTTGTTAGCGCACCCAAACAGGAATGCGTCGCTGAGCGAGCGAGCGTTCACGCTTTTGTCGCAGAGGGCTCCCCCGCGACACTGAATGGTAGCCCATTAGAAGCAATTATCGCGTCCTTCTCGGGAACCGGTAGTCAGCGCCGAAGGCTCGTAGAAACTTTACTCCCGTTTTCGGATTGTTTCACAGAGAAACCAGGCAGGACCGACTTGCTTCAGCACGAGATCGAAACGGGTGATGCGCGCCCTTTCAGATGTAACCCGCGGCCGTTAAGCGCGCATAAGAGACAGCTTCTCGACAGCGCCCTTGACGAGATGATTGATACCGGCGCGGTGAGACCCTCACAAAGTCCCTGGGCGTCCCCAGTGGTTCTAGCGCCAAAGAAAGATGGTTCGGTCAGGCTGTGTGTTGATTATCGAAAGCTCAACTCACTGACGCCTACGGTTGCGTACCCTTTCCAGTCGATCGAGGCTGTGATGTACGCGTTAGGGAACGCAAGGTTCTTCACAGTCCTGGATGCAAGCAGAGGGTACCTGCAGATTGAGGTGGCGGAAGGTGACATTCAGAAAACCGCATTCACCTGTCACCGCGGGCTCTTCGAATTTACTCGACTCCCGTTTGGTTTGTCTAATGCACCGAGCACGTTCATGCGACTGATGGACATCGTGCTGGGCGATGCAAGGTTCAACTACGCGATGGCGTACCTCGACGACGTCGTGATATTCTCACAGTCGTTCGAAGAGCATCTCATTCACTTGAATTCCGTTCTTGAAAGAATGAGACGTGCGGGTATAACGATCAACCCAAAGAAAGTGCAGTTGGCATCGAAGAGAGTGAGCCTCTTGGGATTTGTGGTTGATGATGGCACTTTGAGACCGAACGATGACAAACTGCAGGCAATTCTGAACTACCCCTGCCCGACGGACGTGAAAAGCTTGCAGAGGTTTTTGGGAATGGTTGCCTTCTACAGACAATTCATCCCTAGTTGTTCAGAGCTCGCTAGACCGTTGAACCAGCTGTTGCGGAAAGGCTCGAAGTGGGTCTGGGGCAAGGAACAGAACGACGCTTTTGTTGCCTTGGCTCGCGCGATAGCGAACACCGCTAGTTTGCGCCTCCCCGACCTGAACAAGCCGTTTGTCTTGCAGACAGATGCTAGTGATGCCGGTGTAGGAGCTGTTTTGTTGCAGGAACACGAGGGCAAGCTGCGCCCTGTCGCGTTCGCCAGCCGCACGCTCACATCGGCGGAGCGGAATTACTCCGTGACCGAAAAGGAATGCCTGGCGATAATGTTCGCATTGTCAAAGTTCGACATGTACCTAGACGGAGCGGTTTTCACCGTGCAGACAGATCACCAGGCACTTTCGTGGTTAAAGAGGCTGAAAAACCCCGCAGGCAGACTCGCGAGATGGGCGCTGACGTTGCAACGTTACGCGTACGCCATTGAGTACCGCCGGGGCAGCATGAATAAGGTGGCCGATGCGTTATCGCGCGCACCGTTGAAGGCTGGCAGAAGCGCAGAAGAGGCGCAGACCAGCTTTGATGAAAGCGGCGTCGCCGCTAGTGGAGAGGAGGAGAGGGCGGACGCGAGTGTCGCGCCCTGCGTAGGTAAAAAGAGAAAGGAGGCGGACAGAGTTACCGCGCGGTGCTGCGAGAGAGACAAGACGCAGCAGCTGGTGGCGGCGACTACTCGCCTGCCAAGAAGTGAGGCAGAGAGAAATCTGTCTTGGGGAGTAGCGGTCAGTAGGGAAGAGCTAATTGAGGCCCAGAAAGCAGACGGTTTATGCCAGCGGGTGCTGACAGAGCTTGCGAGTAGTGCAGCTTGCACCGGGAACGCTGAGGGCAAGTACGACGCGTATCTGCTGGGCGAGGATGGCTTACTGCTCCGCTACATCCCCCAACTTGACCAGGAAGAGGCGATTGCATCCCCCTTCCGAGTCGTGGTCCCGAGGAAGTTGCGGAAACGATTCCTCCAGTACTTCCATGACTCAGCGCTGGCAGGCCATGGCAGCGGCAGTAAGACTTACGACAAGTTATGCCGTGTCGCGACCTGGCCAGGTATGAGAAAGGATGTGCTGGGTTACGCCCGTACATGTCCTGTTTGCCAGGTAGCCAAGCCTCGGGCGGGGAAACCCGCTGGCATGATAAAGCCGGTAGTTAGCAACTATCCGTGGCAAGTGGTCGCGTGCGATATCATGGGACCCCTCCCTCGCTCCGCGCGCGGACACCAATATATCCTGGTAATAACGGACCACTATTCCAAGTGGGTTGAGGTTTTCCCCCTTAGGAAGCTGGTGTCAGAACGGATTTGGGAGAAACTGTTGGAGACATTCACTCGTTTCGGTTTCCCTTCCGACTTGATTACAGACAATGCTTCGTATTTCACAAGCAAAGTCTTTGTTGATTCCTGTCGGGCGCTTCAAATCCGCCACAGGAAAACGAGTCCCTACCACGCTCAGAGCAACATAACCGAGAGAGTGAATCGGAATGTTAAGAGTATGCTGGTTGCGACGACCGAGCAGCACAGAGATTGGGACGCACGGTTGTCCGAACTGGCTTTCGCCACTAGAACAACCGTGAACAGGTCGGTGGGTATGACACCTGCTTACTTGAATTTTGGGAAAGAGATCGCTTTTCCGCTAGAGAACGCCCTACTTGACGCGGCGGGGCCCGCGCCCCCTCCGCTTACACAGTACGCGGCAAAGCTCCGCGAGCGCCTTGAGGCAGCGCAGCGCGCGGCTCGTGAAAACCTCGATGTCGCGCGCATGGAGCAAGCGGATCAGTACAACAAAGGTCGTCGTCACGTCGTTTTCAACACGGGCGACTTGGTACTGAAAAGAACGCACCCGCTTAGTAACGCAGCGCGTGGTTTCGCCGCGTCGCTAGCGCACAAGTGGGTTGGACCGTTCGAAGTTACGGCACGGACTACGCCACTCACCTACCAGCTGCGGTTGTTGGCGAGCGGTGAAACCGCTGGTCCGGTGCACGTCGCAGACTTGAAAGCTTACCACCTTCGCAAGGACGATAACTGCGAAGCGGGGGAAGCTCAAAGTGATGCAGCGATCTCCCCCAAAGTAAGGCGTACAGGTAGCAACCCGGTTCGCAACCGACGCTATAACCTAAGGCCAAGGTAGTGCACTACTTTGTCTAACGTCTTTGCTTCTTTCAGAATGCATTCTGATAAGATTTTGCAGCAGCCAGATGAACTACCGTCGCTGGGGCGGGAAACCGCACCCAGCGCATGGTTCAAGGAGGGGCCACTTAAACAGGGGGTACCCCCCTAGTTTGTAGTGGTTGGTGGCCCATCATCGTGACCAGCGCGGCCATGCTGGCCGTCTTCAACGAGTTGGATTGGAGCCCGCTGCCCAGGCCTGGAGTACAGGCCTCAGGAAGCCAGGTGTGCCCGTGGCGGAAACGCCTGCTGCAATGTACATCCAGCAAGGCGCCACGTGGAGAGGGGTCAGCGATGTAGAATAGCAGCTCAGGGCCGCTGCCAGGCGTATCCGTGGCCGAGCCCAGCTGCGCTGTGACCCCGAGGATGTGGCCGCTGCCGGAGAGGGACCAGCCGGAACAGTCCCGCCATGCCTGCTGCTTCCACGGACCAGCTGAGATGGCATGGCATCCCGCCAGAGCCTGGCGACAAGGCTTCATATTTTACGCCGGCCCGGGCTCGGACATGGACATGGCCCGGCGGTTGGCGGAGCCCGGGTCGGACGCTGAGGGGGGGGAAGATGTAGGGCTCGTGGCGCGCCGCGCTTTCGAAGGCCGCGCCACTTCCCAATGCTCCCTGCGCGCGTGCCTGTTTCCCTCTCCCCGCTCGCGCGGGGATAACCGGTCCCGCGCGAGGGGGCTATAAAAGAAGGCACGCGCCGCCGCCTCGGTCTCTTCTTGGTCCCTGGCGCTTCCTGGCCCCTGGCTCGTCGCTCCCGCTTCCCTCCCGGCTCTCCACGGAAACGACCCGCAGCCACCCGGACGACAAGATCCCTGTGAGATTAAATATGTTTGTTATACGGCCCACTGTGTGTTTGTCGTGCGCATCCCTCGGGCAGAGGAATCGCCCACAAATTACAGGAACTATGATATCCGTCAAACTGCACGAAAAAGGCTTACAGATTTAGTCTAAAGTGCACTAAAGGGGTGCGCGCACACCCCTTATAGTTTGAGTTCCAGAGTGACCCTACAAAAATGTTCATTTAGACAGTTCACCACCTTAGTTTCCCTCTTTTAGTTCCCTCAATGAAGCAGTCCTTTTTTTTATAATACTCTTCAATCCAATTTATCTTGATCTATAGCCAATTCGCTTTGTTGAATTCTGTAGGTGAGCTTTCGCAAGCTTCTAGCTCTTGCACGGTCTGCGAAAGAACTTGTTTACCAGCAAATAAAGTCCGTCCTATTTGTCTTTGAGATTCTAGCTTCAGATCAAAAGGCTTATTACACGTAACAGCGTTTTGATTTTTGAGACATTCTGCGTTTCTCAGCTCACCCTGTGCCGCGATCAAACTCCTTGCATCCGCTTAGCACAAGCACAAGAAAGCAACGAGAGTGAACTAAAGCTATGTTACATTTATCATGACACCCCGAGAAGGCAACACGACTAAAACAAGCTAGTCAGATTTAAATCTCACCAGAAATGCTATATCCACCAGCGCAAACGAAAATGACTTGCAGCCTGAGTGCTCTCCAGTGGTGCTGCCTTGCCCACCAGCAAAGCAAACTTCAGGGATGGCTGCTGAGGAGTTCGTTAATGTCGACGCTCCCTGGGGTGGCCAGAGTGGACATGAGGAAAATGTCGAAAATATGGCCATCACTTTCTTCGCAAATTGCGTGAAAGAGCATCGCCCATTGCATAAACAGATATTTATTACAAGGAAGAGCACATTCGTATTTTTTGATGTCCATGTTACTTTGAATGGTTAGTGCGATTGATGTGTTCGATACGATGTGCAAGGAACAGCGCGAGATTGTGTGGCTGTTAACATGCGGTATGACTGATAGCGGTGGTAGCTACGAGGTTTCGTACTTCCCAGGAGAAGTCGCTACATAGAATCCGCTCTCAACGTTGTTTTTTGTTCCCGGAGCATGCTAGAACCAATTCGTTGCCGTCGAATTAAAAAAAAAACGATACGGGTTCAACGCTGCGGAACCGAATGTGGAGCGAAAGCATTAGCTGCGGGTGACAAAGCGTTCTTCTTCTTCTTCTTCTTCTTCTTCTTCTTCTTCTTCTTCTTCTTCTTCTTCTTCTTCTTCTTCTTCTTCTTCTTCTTCTTCTTCTTCTTCTTCTTCTTCTTCTTCTTCTTCTCGTAGCTACAGCCACCCAAAGTTTCGTAGTGGTTCCTTCGCAAAAAAAAAAAAAGAAGGCACGGAGTCAATAGACGAATCATAAACGTGCTTATCAAAGACTAACACGTTCTGCCGCCAACGCGGACTGGTGCTGCCTTGCCTGATGGCAAAGAAATCTTCTAGAATAGATTCTGAAGAATTTTTTTACGTTCATGTAACTCTGTATGGCTATTAGAAATGTTAAAATATAATGGATGGTGTTCTAACTTCGTTGAATTGAATAGGACAGCGAATACGTGCACTCAAGGTGGCTGCGATGGAGACAACGGTCAAGGCACAGCGCGAGAGTGGGTTGCAGTTAACATGTGGATTGACTGAATGCGGTGCTAGCTACGATATTCTGCACTTGCTTCCAACTATGAGCTGCTATGTTCTAATCCGCTCTTAATGTTTATTCCTGAGCACAGTAGAGTTGTCATACAAAGGTCGTGGTTCAGTATGAGCGTTATAAGTAGCTCTTACCGTAAATGTTCTCATTTGGGGTCATCAGTGTTGTCCTTAATTCCGGCGCTGGTGGAAAATAGCCTAATCACTCTTATCTGAGTACATTAATCCATGAAAAAGACTTTACGCCGCCCACAAGGTGGTAGCAAACATTGATAGAATTTTCTTTTTTTCAAATATGCGAAAAGTGTCTAGTAGCGGGCCTGCCAGAATTTTTTTATTCTGCTAAATGTCTTCTGTCTTTCACTTTTCTTTCATTTCACAAGTTTATATTACATTCTGTGTTTTTATTTTTTGCGATTCCACGGGTTTGCCATTTGCACGTCACAAAAAATGTCGATGTGGTATACAATGTATATACATTTTTATTCCTGTCTTATTTTGCACATTTTCTTGTCAGTAAGAAACAGAAATTACCCAGAGCTCTAATCTCTTTCATTAGTTTAAAAAGAAAGCTCTACGAGCACCATTTCGTGAAACTCTCACTATCGGCGTTGGCAGCAATCGATGGCACTCATAAAGTTCGCCTGCGAATTGCCGCTGTCTAGCCACCGGAAAAGGGAGTGGTGGAATGACGGCATGCATAACATATATTATTGTTGCAGGAAACCCCTGCTGCTCGTTTCTGTTTTGGTCCCCTGTGTGCTCATAGGCACAACTAACGCACCTCAATTCGGGGCCAATATTTATTCCTTTTCATACCAAACTTCTTACGCAACCGTTCTTCGGGCAAGGCTTTTGTGCATGCCATACTATTTCGCTTGCAATCTACAATGCATCTACTAGTCAGGTAAAAATCAATTTGCGGCAACAAATTGAATATACGATATATATTTATCTCAATTTCTATGCCTTCCAAAAAGGGTTTCGACGGGAAAATGTTTTTTGTAAACGCGTGCTTCGGTGAACGGCGGATAACATATATTCTTTGTATATGAGGGAAGGAATGTTCTTTAAAATGCCTCTAATCTTACGCACATTTCTTACAGCGCACGGGGTTGATGAGCAAAAAAAGAATCAATGGGAAAGATGGGAACAAGTTGAGTTACGATTTGATTGCATGGGCACAGCCTCGCTCACTGATCAGTCCAATTAACCTTGTCCTAACCCACCTTGTTACCGCAGATTTCATACCTCACCATACCTGACCCTATGTACAGCTTGTTCTCTGCCCGCTCCTACAATATCCCATTTATATTGAAATCTACTTTTTCTACATTAACAGAGCAGGGGTGGTTCCGCGTTCACAGCGCACTGTTCCGACGTTAGTAAACAAATGTTGGTGCCGGTGAGGATAGTGAGCCCTAAAATATTTCCGTTATCAATGATGCGGTGTTTTAAATGCCGGTGCAACGATATAGAAGCGCAGCTGCGAACAATAAGCACTTGATAAGGCATCTCATGCAGAGTTTGATAATGTACCGATACAGGTGACATGTAAGATGCATTTAGCATTTGTACAACCCTGTATGCGAATTTAAAAAGACTAGGTGCTTATAATAAAGTTGAGCCCTAAGGCGTTTCCGGTATCAATGACGCGCCGTTTTGAAAGGCGCAGGTAGGACAGCTGGAAACGTTAACGGTCAGGCAGCAATGAAAATACAACTTATGCAGACAATGCACTTTTTATAAGGCATCCCAAGCACTCTTAGACAAGGTAACGGTACTGTAATTGGATCATTTTTCGTGATCCCATTCGGTCTCTGAAAAACGGGCCCTCCAAAATCATTAAAACAAAATGTGGTTTTCTGCTCAATCACGGTGTTTCTTCCTTATTTAAACTTGAAAATCTTTATAATCTCGGCTTTTACCCAGAATATTTTTATGTGGTAGCAGCATAGCGGCAGTCAGAAAGACAAAAAGGCTTCAGAACGTATTATTTTTGCTCAGCTGAGTTGAGAACATAAGCACGGGAGAACAAGGTTGCAGTCGAGGAATAGAATCAACGTTGGCTTTCTCGCGTTCAGTTGAAAACTGTCGAAGACATTCCGACTTACAGTGCTAATAGTAACTACAATTTTTTATAGCAATGCAGAACAGCGACCAACATTTTGACGCATCTTGAAAAGCAATCCCAGTGATAATACCGTCTGCCTGTGGTTCAAACCATGAACCAGCAGTAGAAAGCCTTTGCCACAGCATTTCCTAGCATCCCAAACTGTCCTACGCAGTCTCCTTCCTGCCTTCGTCTAAATGGTGCACCATTTTTTATCTTTTTACAGCTCTCTGTAATTTCGCATAGTGAATGCTAACATGGGGCGGGCAGCGCACTCCTAGCGCCCCAGCGTGACACATAAAGCCAAGGCGTGTTCCCCTTGCTTCATTCTCCCTTGAGTGTCGGCGAGCTCAGGTGCACAAAAGATCGCAATCAACGGACCACATGCAAGCAGATCGCAACTGCTGTTCGCAGCTGCTGGCGGGACCTTACGTAGCAGCGGTCGAAGCAGGGATGAACAGGCGGTAAGGAACCCGACGAAGAAAAAGATGCGGGGAAGCGTAGTAATTCTGGTATCGATCGCTGCCTTGCACGCCTTCTGTGGAAACAGGGATATTGCGTACGGGACGAGAGCAACGGATTTCCCGGTGCTCTCGGACCAGACAAGCAGACTGAGGCTTAATCAGATCAGCAGTCGGTGCCATTCTGACTGGATGACCGCGCTTTCAAGCACCCTCGGGCAAAGCGATTGGCCGAGAGAAGAAGCCCTCCATGCTTGCACGGTGGCGCTCCACCGCAGTTTCGGTTTTTCGCTTCGTTAAGCTTCCGATGAAGGGTTGAGATATCTTCCTGCTTGTTCGCTTTGGCATCTCTGCTTACTCACACTTGCTTGGGTGTACTTTGTTTTAGCTAGAGAATAAAACCTGAACACTCAGCGTTTTATTTACCTCTTGTTTCAGCGGTCTAGTGCCTCCGGGGCAAGCAAATCATATGCATTCTACTCGATACGACACACTGTTGGCTGCATACGTGAACGTTGATATTTAAAGGTTTCAAGGCAATTTTCTCAAGCAGACGCTGACAGAGACAAGTCGATACTATTAGGCACTCGTTCTGGCTGATATGAATTTCTACGTTTATTTACCTGTTGTGTAATTATATAAGCGCAAAAAGAACAGTATGCACAATTATAATTTGTACCGTGGAATACGCTTCCTAAATGGCGGCTTGGAAGAATTCAAGGATGTTAATGGCCCCCACATCAGCCTGTGGCCTTTTCAGTCGCGGTCAATATTCAAGAAAAACAGCCGAGATAATATTCAGGTTTGGTTTGGTTTGATTTGGTATGTGGGGTTTAACGTCCCAAAGCGACTCAGGCTATGAGAGACGCCGTAGTGGAGGACTCCATAAATTTCGGCCCCCTGGGGTTCTTTAACGTGCCTTGACATCCCACAGCACACGGACGCCTTGCTTTTCGCCTCCATCGAAAAGCGGCCGCCCAGGCCGGGATTCGATCCTACATCCTTGGAAGCAGTAGTCGAGTGCCCTAACCACTTCAGGTATTCTGGTATCGGCACGTGTCACGTGAACGAGATTGGGTGTAGGTAATTACAATTTTTGCATGCTGATGCTGGTATTCTAATTGCAACCACTAGCCCATTCGTATTTACCAAGTTAGTCTTATAGTCACTTCACACATGCAGGGTCAGTACATTTGCGTTATAACCAGCAAACTGCGATGTTGGCCAGTGCTCCAATACATTTTAAGGGTTGTCCATGTTTTCTTCATTTTTTTTTTTGCGTAAACTTCGAACCTTTCCATACATGACACTCATCTCGAATGCAAACACACGAGCTTTCATATAACAGGTCTTAGAATTTAAAACGATAGCTTATACGGATGACGTAGCCATCTTCTGTGACGAGAGGGAAAGCATGCTCGATGCTGTTTGTGCTGCTAAACCTTTCTGTATGTCCACTGATTCTCAGGCAAGCTTCGAAAATTGGGCTGACATAAGGCAAGGAAGCTGGGACATGACATGACACTCGTAAATTTTTCAGGTGTGGCATGGGCTACAATTCCCACACTCTGTGCTTCTAAGCATCTATAGGGACCCCATCAGCACTCTCGTGATCAAATGCAGTTATTAGCCGAGCAAGGGCAGGTAGAACAAAGTCGTGGCAAGGCGTTTTAATCATTGCTAGCGATGGTGGCAGATTTTAGTCTTTTCCTGATTGTCAATGGTTTATCAAGGTTGCATGTGTTTCAAGGGGACCCCCAGGTTTCGCCTTGGAGTAGACGACATGATAGCGCCTTTACAGCGCGTTTTCACTGCGCAATTTATTTATTTATTCGTTTGGGGGGAATGGAAGACATATTCTCGCTCAAGTTTCGGTGAACACCTAAACTTAATTAGGTAAAGGCCGATCAGATGCACCAAGGTGAAATCAAAGTCATTCGGACCAAGCGATACGAAATCCAGTCGCACGTCGATCAGTAAACTTAAGCTCTAAAACGCTATCGGAATGGGACGTGTTTATCCTTTGTGTTAGCCCTAACAGTGGGAAGTCGACTGGGCATTATCGAACAGTTGAGAAGCCCATTAAAATGTTCGCACGTTTTTGCAAAAAGGCCACGCATGCTTAGATGAGAGTGTACTGCTTTTTGTGACCCCGTGCACAGCTGCTTGTTGCGTAAAGAACTACAAAGAATTAAGCATGCCTTCATCATTCGTTCGGAGGCTACCTTTCAATGCGGTAGATAAAGCTTATGGGGTATTCGCAAAAAAAAAAAAACATCACACCCTATAACCCCGTATGTAACTCGATGTCACTCAACTGAAAGAGACCAGTGAATACCGTATGATGTGTTCACTGTAATGAGCGTGTACAATTTTCGGAAGACGAGAACGGCTGTTCGTCACGTAGGCGTCAATGTACGTTCGGAGCGTGATAAATTCCTTAAACGTGTTTCGTTCATTAGAGAAAGAAACCAAGCCAAAAGCAAACCCCCAGAATTAGGGGAGCATTCTTGAACGTCTAACACGTCTGTGGGAATTTCAATATAGCCATGAGTATTTTGTGCCCCTTATGGATTGTACGCATCGCTTTGTATTTGCGGTATTGCCTATGCAGACAATGAAGAAAAATTCGAAGATGATGTCTAATGCGGTTACCAGCGAAGACGATGTGTTCGCAGCAGTCTTAGTTTTAAACCCATTTGAAGCCATAAAGTGTTATATTTCAGTTTGTTTTAAATGGAGATCAAGACTATCCAGACAGCCATCGATGATGTGGCCCACAGTGCCGCTCTAAGCGTCCTGCACCAAAAACATAGGGAGATGCTTAAGCTCAGCTTTGAATAGCGGTATACTAGGCAATGTTAATGGCTTTCTTCCACGGCTTTTCTTAACATAGATTAAGTTTTCATTGTTCACAACAGCATACTACCAAGTTTTAATGGAACCAACACCGAGCACACATCACCCCTCCCAACATTGTGCCTGAGAGTCATATGTTAACGTGCCTCACTGGAGCGCTAAAAGTCTTTGGTTCGAATCATGACCTGTCTGTAAAAATGCTGCTTTACGAAAACATAGTTCCGTTATAGTGCGACGTCTTAAGAGGCATGCGCACATTCACGCTACCAGTCTTGTTGTCAGATAACGTCATCCCACACATCCACGCAGCGCTCACGCAGGATGCGGGTTTTCCGACAGGGCGACGAAGCCGCCGCCGGTATACGCTACGTCTTCTATTAGGCGAGGAGCTTATAGCGGCGCGTAAAAATTTTAGTTTTGCTTTAAACATCGCAGCATTTTCGTCAATTTCACTCAGATGTAATATACAAATTACTAGGTTAGGCTTCTAATTCGTCAGGCCGAAAAGGCCTGACGAACGCCAACGTAATGTTGTTATTATTATTATTATTATTATTATTATTATTATTATTATTATTATTATTAATTGATTCACAGGAATAGAAAAACGCAGTATCTGTCACACTTGCTCTGTGGACACGTGAACCACGCCGTAAGGGTAGGGAGGAAGATGGGAGTGAAAGTGGAAAGAGAGAAAGGGGAGCCGTAGTGGAGGACTACGGGATCTTTAACGTGCGCTGACATCGCACAGCACACGGACGCCTCTTCGTTTCGCCTCCATCGAAGCGCAGCCGCCGAGGTCGGGTTCGAACCCGGGTACTCCGGCACAGTAGTCGGGCGTCTTACCACTGCACCAACCCGGCGGGGCCGACAACTATGCGCATTTTTTCGTTTTTAGGTTCTTGTTTATTTATTTATTTATTTATTTATTTATTTATTTATTTATTTATTTATTTATTTATTTATTTATTTATTTATTTATTTATTTATTTATTTATTTATTTATTTATTTATTTATTTATTTATTTATTTGCAACTACTCAATATATATTTCTTTACGATAATCATTATAGGAAGTCCCGTCCACAGTCAACTTTGGGACCTATTTCTGTATTCGTGTTTTGTTAACCCTTTACGTACAATAAACGAAATTTCCAACTTAAAACCATTTGGTTAAGTACCCGTAGCACCTCAGAGGCATCATTGCAGGGGAGACAATAGGATGAAAACATGCCCTAAATATGCGACGACAAAACATTAAAGCGCCTGAGCACAGTTGTTAAAACCAAGAATATAACAAATTACTCAACACTGATAAATGTACCGATGTCAACAATCTTCAAGGCGTTGCGGCTCAAAAGGTGACAACGCAGTAAAGCGAAGCGCAATACCGGGCAAAAGAAATGAACTAAAGGGAATTATAATCATCTACGGTAGATTGTCACAAAAAATGAAGGAACTGGAAACATGTTTCGCATTCCCCATGCTCTTAAGAAGCCTGATCTGGAAGTAGGCGAAAAAAAAAAACAACTAATTACGGTAGGCATCAGTTCGACAGCGCGCTTTAAGAACTTTCAGCTCACGATCGCATCGCCTAGAGATAAAGTGAAGGAGGAAAATGTACAGTTCTTGTTGATTTCTGTTAGATCAGAAGAAATTCGAAAAAATGTTATGTTGCTGTTTATCGAAAGTGTGGTACTGTTTTTCTATTCATGTTCTTTTTGAGTAATGCAATACTACTACGGAAGTTAGCCCAAGTCAACTACAACTACCTATCTTGAGGTAACAGCGCGGAATGTGGACGGGAGCACAAGATTAGAAGACGACACAACGAGCGCTGATTTTCAACAACGTTTATTTTGGAAAACCCTCAAGGTCTTATACCCTTACACCACACATCACGTACAAGTGACTTGCACATCTCAGTATAGTTATAATAAAAAACAAAAACAAACAAAAAACATAATAATGGATAAATAAATACACGTGCCGCATGCGGTTTGCAATTCACATGTACGTGATGTGTGGCGTAAGGGCATAAGAAGTTGAGGGTTTTCCAAAACAAACGTTGTTGAAAGTCAGCGCTCGTTGTGTCGTCTTCTAATCTTGTGCTCCCGTCCACGTTCTGCGCTGTTACCTCGAGATACATAACCAACATGCCCAAGCTGCTATTCTAGCTAAATACAACTACCTATAGCACTGCATTTTCTTGGGTCCGTCATAACAAAGTAGGTGTACACCTGCTTTGTTATGGCAACGTTGCACCAAATCAACTACACATCCCGTTTTCTATGATATACCAAGCGCTGACAGGAACGCAATGAATTGTCTTCGTTCTGGGTTAAGAAACAAACTGCGATTAATCGCTGACGTGAATTGCTGCCGAGCGGTTTCTTCGCTCAAAACCCCGATGTCCCATCCAAACACTAATTTGTCGGAATCGCTGAGACGCTTTTGCTTTCGTACAGGTTAACGTGCCAAAGTGACTCAGGTTATGAGAGACGCCGTAGTGGAGAACTTTGTGGAGCGTAGTGGAGAGAGAACTGAAACCGCACCGCTCCCTTCCTCCCCTTCCTTATGAAACTAATTCAAGCCATCCAAAAGATAGTGCATTTGACATCTGGATAGCTTCGGGATGGCTCCTGAACACGCTAATATGCTTTCAAAGCAGGTAACTAAGGCGCCGCTCACAAGAAACATTGATGTGACTTCACTGCTGTAAGGGGTTCACCAATCACGACAGTTCTCGGCAAGACTACACATTCAAGGCCTGAGTCGATCGATGAATGATGTACAGTGGATGCTATGAACGGAGGTACATGCTAAAAAGATGACGAAATTCAGATATTTCGTCTAACACAATATATGATTCTTGTCAGCCGAAACTTGATTTCGAGCTTTAAATTGATGAAATTACAAGGCGTGAAACTTACATAAAGTCCCCTGTCGTTTAGAAGTAACACCCATGGTGCGATTAAAATCGCGGTAACGTTTTGAGACGCATTTTTATTTTAATGCTATACACTAAAGAAAATAGCATTATGTTCAGGTGCCTGAAACACGGCAGAAATGTTGCCTTTTCAGAAGAATAAACGCTGTACGAGGTGAACTGACGGATGAGAGCACAAGGATAGCACGAAGAGTAGCTTCTAGCTAGAAAGCGCTTGCTGGTGCTTGCATGTCGAGAGGGCCCCTCACACGAGACGATCGGTTGCGGCTGCATGGCACTCTAGAGACCCGTTCACCGAGCACGTAACGGAATTCGGCCAAAGCCTTCCCTTGTCATCAAAGAAGCGCGGGCAACCGCTGCTAGTGTACGCGTAAGCATCTTGTAGTTCGGTGAACAGAGGTGAGGAAGAATTGTAGGCATCTGCGTCGCACTCAAATATCTTTCCTTTTTAAAGCTCAGCAGCCGGTTTCTTTTCCCAGAAAGCCAGAAGTATGTTCTTTGCATTGCTTGTGCTTAGCCGAAGAGAGTAATATACTTTAATCGCCAAATCACCTTACTTAACTCCTAGGTATTTAGAATTACACCAGGACTCCTCAGTCAGAATAATGGCACCATCGACTTTCAAGTAGACTTATTCAACACAAATATGTAAATATCTATCTTTGCTTCCTTTAATGTTGTTGCTAGAAACAAAAGGGGATTGCCTTAAAATATCGGTGCTTTACTGTAGTCTCTGTGATTAGCACCAGTGTATCGACGCGCTTTATCGCAGAGACTGTGGGTTTACGGGGCCACTGGGAGCCACCCCGTCAAATGGCGTATGTTTAACCTTACTTAAACTTAAACCTTGTCAGGCGGGCGAGTAATGTAGCGGCCCACTAGGTGGCAGCAGCACCATAGTCGATCCTATAGCGCGGCCAAGAAGCCGCACGCCCTGAAAAACTGGGGCATTGTACAACGTCGTTTGAATTTAAAGGGAACAGGAGAGCCTGCGGTCGCTCTGTTCTGAGCACCATTGCGTCCGACACGGCCACATGGAACCAAAGTGGCATGGGCACAGAGGTACTTCGAGGTGGTTCTTCGCACGACCTGCCACTTTGCATCGGTCTGGGGCCGCGTTTGATGCTATGATGGAGGCGAGCACCATTTTAAGCATGCCGCTAACCATGCTACCGACACGCTGTCATATACAGCACTGGAATTACTTGGTTCGTTCAAGAGGCCGGCTAGAAATTCTGTATGCGGATGAAAGTAAAATGTAACCCCCCTCCCATTCAAAACAATGGAGATAGGGGGAGGGGGGGGGGGGGGGGGGGCGAGCTCGTAGGCAGTCGCCCGAAACTAGTACACTATCCCCAAAACCAAGTCGAAAGACCGCTGACTGTCTACTTGACTCAACGAAGTGCACTCACCGGGCGCCTGATGTGTCACCTTAGTCCATATCACCCCGCCCAATGTCGGTAACTATTGGCGGAGATGTTATCCGGCCTATCAACAACCACTCCTCGCCGACTGATAGCGGCTGAATACAGCTCACTCGCTGTTGTGGTTCGGGCTATTTCAGCTCTTGAAGACGTGAAGCTGAGGTAGCGTTTTCTCTTATTTACAATGCCTCTGATTATCGTGACCTTGACTTCCTCTTTAAAGACGAGGAACGAACTCCTCAAGGTAGTAACCGATCCGAATTCCTAGAGAATACATTCGCGGTAAATTTTGCGGCAAGGTATTGCGTGTCTAAGATTTTTTGCGCACTCCATTTAAAAGCACAATGCCTGAAAGAAGGCAGAAATAAAGCCCTTGCAGGTTCCCATGCAATATAAACTTCAGGAAATGGTTGGTTCCCTCTACAACACTCCAGCAGATTCATAATATTTCGTCTCTTAAATGAAGCCAAGAGACGGAGCTTGATTAATGGCACTAAGTGAACACTTATAGCAGCCCTGAAGGCTTTGTCCGTGTAAGGCAGGTGCTCGTGTCCAGACTTTTTGGTATTCATGTGTGCCCTAAAGCCACCACTGCGCAGCTCAGAACAGGTAACTTTATTCTAGTCTGGTCATCGTAGCTTTCTATAGAAATTACAAATGTTCTGAGGTGCGGGCACAATACGTTTGCTTCTACCTTTCACTTTATTCCTGTAGGTGGATCTCAGCACAGGTAAGTGGATATATTCTTTCGGATTTTAGAAACTTGTATAAAATTGCTGATTCTTCTCTTTGTCTGCGGAGGAGCATTTCTCAGTTAAAGGCCAGGTTAACCCTTTATATTCGCACTCTCGAGCACAGCCGCTGACAGACGTATTTTCGGACATCTAAGCGCCCCCCCCCTCCCCTTTTTATTAGCAGAAACAAAATTTAAAAACAGTTGCACGGGACTCTAAGAGCCCACTTTCCGTTCCGAGTGCCGAATATATGCGTTACCAGAAGGCGGCGCTGTGAGGAGAAGCCGGAGGGTGACTACCGTGACACCAAACGTTTCGGCAAGAGCATTGAACTTGGCAAGACGTGAGGATGAGAAATCCAAGCTGGAAATTGGGGAAGTCGCAAAAAAGAGGGCGCACTTCGGTTTAAACCGTCTGATGCGTAATGTACGAGCGAAATCTGCGCGCCCAGAAATGAGACTCGCCCACGCGTTGCCCAAGGCAATGCCGACGAAGCGCAGAGACTCCCTCGACTGTTTTGACGACCTCAGGCAACTCGTAGATAAATCTCGCTTTTCACAACCAGGCGTTGGCCCGGTACCTGAAAAAAAAAAAAATCTACTTTTTACCAGATCACATAGCCTCCTTCATTATCGAAAATCTGAAAAGGAGTACAGTTTATAGATGATTATCTAACGGGAAAATAAAATCTGGTCTATGGAGATATAGACGTGCATGCTTTTATGACTTTCTTTACCTCAGCATGTGGAGAAATAAGCATGCTTAAAAACTGTTCTCTAATTTTTCATTATCAATTAACATAATTGTCGGCCAATTTCAAGCGCTCAAGTGTTCATACCTCCATTCCAGCAAAACATTGAGATCACTACAGAATCTCCTCTGTAGAAAGGCGGAAACGTGAGTGCTGCTGGCGTCGTCATTTATTTATTTTATCGCTTTTATTTTTACAATTTTGATTATCAATTATTTTTAGTGTCTCGTTATTTGTCTACTTCCGTCGACGTCCTCTGTAGTTCTTGCTCTAGAGAAGAAGAATTACGAACACCTTCACAGGAAGTCGACGTAGAGCAGTGATCAGCGGACTCTGGTCGGACGGCTGGTTTTAGAGCGGCGTGATGCTGTTTTCCATGCTCGAGTTTGGGGCGCGTAGACAGGGCGCCCCACTTAACGTTGACCAAGATTTTAAAAGATATAATATAAGCGTTCTTTTGATCCCAAATAAAGTGAACGATCTTAGAATTTGACTAAAGTACCGGCTACAATGTTACAATGTTTCACTTCTTCCTAAATAATTCCGTTTTGCTTTTCTCTTTATCTTCCTCTCGTAGTTCCCCATAGAGTGGTGTGGCATAATAAAAACCATATGCCATGTATCCATTCCTTATTCGATGGTGACGTCATATGCTTCGCACATTGTGTTGGCATTTATTTTTGCCACGAAAAGACCCCTATCCTACGTTCTCCGTATTTCTCGAATATAAGGAAAGAAATCGAGGGTTCAGGTGGGCTCACTTAGAAAATGGGTAAGTGTGACAACGCAGCAAGCAAAAAACAATTAGGCAATAGGACTGCAGGATATTAATGGCATTGCGTGTTATAATACATTAGTCATGTCTATGACATGTAGTCCAACAGAAATTTGGCTTTGGAATATCATGGTGGAATTTGAGCGCTGGTTTCTCTAGTAGGGCACGGGAAACGTTTTGCTGGGGCCATGTGCGAAAGGTGTTTTCGACACTGCCTTAGCGCATTCCAAAACCGGCTTTGCCCAATTAACCCCGAAATTTTTTTGGCCAGTACTTAAACCTGGATGGACAGCCGGATGCTTTCTCATGGTGCTTCGTTGGTATTTTAGGAAACGTAGAGCAAAAAAGACACGGACAAAATGAGAGATACACTCACGAGCGCTTTATGTGTCTATCCCTCATTTTGTCCTTGTCTTCTTTGCGCTACGTTTCCTAAAATGCAAATGCACCAACTCGCCCAATGCAGCATTCTTGCTTCGTTGGTGTTGGCAGTGTATGTCTAGTTTTCGTCGTATACAATTGAAGTTCGTTTTTTTTTTTACCCAGTCTCTTTACAAACAGTATTATACAGTTGCTGTATGTTTGTTTGGTTTGGTAAAACTTTATTTCCCACAGTAGGGGTCCTGAAGGACACTCGGCTAGGCGCCAGGTGTAGAGGGCAGCTCCCACGTCGGCACAGAGGCGGGCCTCCCGGACAGCCCGAAACTGATCATGTAGTGAAGCACTTTCTAACACTTTGTCCCAATGTTCCTTGTTCTTGGCGTAGGCGTCGCCCTTGTTCTGCGCAATTCATTATTTTTGTAAGCGATCACATGTTCATTTAAAACTTATCTTTTCGTCCTTCTGTGTAGCTGTTTTGTTGGTGTCAGCGAACATTATTACTCTGTTCTTTTTTTTTCTGCCACCTATTTTCAAGCTTGTACCCGCGGAACCAGGAAATATTCCACAGGCCATAGAATGGCCAGCATATTGCCGCGAATCCTTCAAAACAGAATTTCTTGTTTTTTAACAGCCGCAGGCATACAGGCTTATCACTCTGATTCTGGACCGCGTATCAGTTCCGTAATCTTTGTTAATGCTCGATGTCGCGAGTCACGCCTTTATCAGTTTTGTTGAAGCGCAAGATGTACCGAGATCTGTCTCGAAGGTTCGGGCCACTCGGGTGTCTTCCCGCAATGTTCCAGCCCGTGATGGTAGCTTTTTGCGACGTTATCTAGATTGTTCTGTGCAGCCTTTAAATCGAGCGTTGACGAGTGTGACGGGCATTCTTTGTCCGACGATCGACGAGCACGTTTGTTTCTATCGCCGCCGCCGAGTTGCTTAGTTCTTTTGCGGGCGCAAGTCAGCCCAAATAAAGAGTTTCTTTAGTGCAATCATCGACCCCTTCATTTGTGTCGTCGACCTCGTCACCAATACGTGACATCTGATGGAGGTGCTGCCTTTGATCCTTCGAGCGAAGACCCAAGTCGTGTTCCTGTCGCCTTGGAAGGCCAGCCTACAGGTCACCGAGCCAGCCGCCGACTTCAAGGCCTACAACCCGAACATGGTCTGCTGCCTGACCCCATTCGATCTCGGAAGGCATCGACGCTGAAAATGGCCCAGCCTACAGCACCGTTGTTTTCGTCCGACCCCGTTAGCCCCCTTGCTTCCATGGACGACCGGATGAAGATGCTGGAGATTGGATGGACCTTTTCGACCGTGTGGCAGAGTTCAACGGCTGGAACGACGCTGCGAAACTCAGGCAGGTCTACTTTGTTCTTCAAGGACATGCCCGAGTTTGGTTCGAAAATCATGAGGCAGCTATGAAGGATTGGGACATTTTCAAGGAAGCGTTTTTGACAGCCTTTTCAAGCGTCGTCCGAAAGGAAAGAGCCCAGGCCCTCCTTCAGTCAAAAATTCAACTTCCTAACGAGCCTGTCCTGACGTACGTTGAAGAGATGAAGCGCCTCTTTCGCCGCGCCGACCCTAACATGACTGAAGGTGAGAGAGTCAAATTTTTAATGCAAGGCGTCAAAGAATCGCTTTTTTGCAAATCTTGTCCGAAATCCGCCAAAAACCGTGGCGGAATTTGAAACGGAAGCGTCTGCCATCGAGAAGACGTTGTACACCCGGATGCGCCACTACGAGCGACCACTTCAGCCAGACTACTCAAGCCACTACCCCAGCGCATCTGCGAGTGGAGAGAACCTTCGGGACCTCATCCGGGAGATCGTGCGAGAGGAGCTCCGCCGATTGATGCCATCATCGCAACAACCCCAGGTGGCGACGCTCGCGGACGTCGTCCGTGAAGAAGTCCAGCAGGCGCTGGGCGTTCCTCAAGCGACGGCTGCGACTGTTCCAGCACAAGAGGCAACAGCAATGAACTACGCTGGTGCATTACGTCGCCCTGCGCCCCGACGTGATGACTTTGCGAGCCCTCGCATTTACCGTCCTGTTCCTAAAAACCACCCCTTGGCCCCCGCCCGACAAGCTTACCAACAGCCCCCAAGCCCCAGGAAGTGCGACGCCTGGAGGACAACAAACAACCGGCCATTATGTTTCCATTGTGGTGAAGCAGGACACATCCTCCGTCACTGCCCGTACAGGCGGATCTGCGTCCGTGGTTTCGCTGTCGACGCTCCACGACCCCGTCCTGGCGAGCGACCACAGGAAATCAATGCCTTCCTGCGTAGCGGAGAGCACTCGTCGCCAAGGTGTCTGTCACGCTCGCCATCACCGTACAATGCCCGATTTGCGTCGCCGGGCCGCGGTTACGTGCAAGGACGGTCTCCTAGCCCCCGTAGGGGAAACTAAAGAGCAACGGCAAAAAGACGAAGATCCTCCGCAGCCGACGACCCCTAACGACGACGTAACCATTTCATCGCCGCTCCACACGACGCCATCGACGACAACACGACCAGAGTGCAAGCAGACACCGCCGCCCACTGAAGTAACAACGGTATGCCCCGGCCATGACCTGAAGAAACGACGGAGCCGAGATCGGACACTAAGGCCCACGTGCAATGCGAGGACGCGAACAAGTGACCTTGAAGTTGATATCGACGGTCGCAGAGTCACTGCCCTAGTAGACACCGGAACTGACTATTTAGTCATTAGTGGACCGTTAGCCTCTCGGCTCAGAAACGTTACCACCGCTTGGGATGGCCCGCTGATTCGCACTGCAGGTGGCAACCTGATTACTTCATCGGGACGATGCACTGTAAGAATAACCGTAAATGGGCGTACTTACCCCACCAGCTTCGTGGTCTTGCGGCAGTGCTCCCGCGACGTGATTTTAGGCATGGACTTCCTAAATGAACATAGGGCTATCATCGACCTGCGATCCAAGCTCATCAAGCTCTCTGCAGACAAAGCCATTCCTGCTACGACGATGTCGACGCAACACATCCCTCTAAACGTCTTCGATGAAGACTTGACCGTCCCGCCCCGATCAAGCATAGCAGTCTGCGTAGGTAGCGCAAACATCAAAACCGCTGAAGGCATCGTCGAAGGAACTATCCAATTGCTCTTAGAAAGAGGTGTCGGCATCGCAAGAAGCATCACGAAATTCCGGAGAGGTCAAGCTCAGGTTCTGGTAACAAACTTCACTGAAGAATACCGGCATCTCAACAAGGGCACGACGATCGCTTTTTTCAACGAATTAGCGGACCTCAAAGATGTATTCGCCTTCCACGACCAAACGCTGGAAGACGCATCGAACCTATTCCGTCAGCCCACATTTGACATCAACCCGGCATTGACCCACAACAGGAAAGACCAGATTCTCAGTCTGTTTCGAAGCTACGGGGAGTGCTTCTCATCGTCATCGAAGGTACGACAAACACCACTGGCCAAGCACCGCATAATAACGGATGAACACGCCCGACCTCTGCGCCAAAGCCCTTATCGTGTATCGCCGCGAGAACGCCAGGTCATTCGCGATCAAGTTGAGGAAATGCTGCGTGATGACGTAATCCAGCCATCGAACAGCCCCTGGGCGGCACCAGTCGTTTTGGTTAAGAAGAAAGACAGCACACTTCGCTTCTGCTTGATTACCGCCGCTTGAATAGCATAACGAAGAAGGATGTCTACCCGCTTCCCTGCATCGACGACACTCTCGACCGGCTCTGCAATGCAAGGTACTTCTCATCGATGGACCTGAAAAGCGGATATTGGCAAATTGAGGTCGACGAAAGAGATCGCGAGAAGACCGCATTCATCACACCGGACGGCCTTTATGAGTTGAAGGTGATGCCATTTGGCCTCTGCTCCGCTCCAGCCACGTTTCAACGAGTAATGGACACAGTCCTGGCAGGCTTTAAGTGGCAAATTTGTTTGGTATATTTGGACGACGTTGTTGTCTTCTCGTCAAACTTTGAAGACCACCTAAAACGACTACAGACAGTGCTGGAAGCCATCAAGTCATCTCGGACTAACGCTAAAAGCAGAGAAGTGTCACTTCGCCTACGAAGAACTCCGGTTTCTAGGTCACATCGTTAGCAAGGACGGTATTCGCCCAGACCCGGAGAAAACAGCTGCAATCGCACAATTCCCATCGCCTGCCGGCAAGAAACCTGTGCGCCGATTCCTTGGGCTGTGCGCTTATTATCGACGATTTGTCAGAAACTTTTCGCGGATCGCCGAACCGTTGACGCAGCTTACAAAGGCTGACGTACCTTTTAAATGGGAGGCGCGGCAAGGAGAAGCCTTCGACGAACTTAAGCGCCGCCTGCAATGCCCTCCTGTACTTGGCCACTTTGATGAAAACGCCGAGACCGACATTCACACCGACGCGAGCAGTGTGGGCCTAGGAGCCGTTCTCGTCGAGAAGAGTGCCGGACAGGTCCCTCACGAAAGCCGAAGTCAATTACTCGACGACCGAGAAGGAGTGCCTTGCAATCATCTGGGCCACTTCTAAGTTTCGTCCATACCTATACGGCCGACCATTCAAGGTGGTAAGCGACCATCACGCGCTCTGCTGGCTGGCTAATTTGAAAGATCCTTCCGGCCGCCTTGTCAGATGGAGCCTACGACTTCAAGAATTTGACATGACTGTAGTCTATAAGTCGGGCCGGAAGCATTCCGACGCAGACTGCTTATCCCGCGCTCCCGTCGATGCTCCCCCGAAGGACGATGACGACGACGCCTTTTTGGGACCGGTAAGCGCCAGCATTTTCGCAGAACAACAGCGATCAGACCCTGAGCTGAAAGCGCTAGCCGATTACTTGGAAGGAAAGACCGCTTCCCCTCCTGGTGTGTCCAGGCGACATTTATCATCCTTCACGTTAAGCAATGGCCTCCTCGTGAAGAACTTCGCACCCAAGAAGACCGCGCAGCTTCTCGTAGTGCCTAAAACCCTTCGGCAAGAAATTCTGCAGGCGTTGCACGATGAGCCCACAGCAGGCCACCTCGGATTTGCGCGCACGTTGCGTCGAATCCAGGAGAAGTATTACTGGCCGCGACTGCTTGCCGAAGTTGCCCACTACGTGAAGACGTGTCGTGAGTGCCAACGACGCAAGAGGCCGTCGATCAGACCAGCAGGACTACTAAACCCGATTCCGACCCCAATCCTGCCCTTTCAACAAATTGGGATGGATCTCCTCGGCCCCTTTCGATCTTCGTCTGTGGGTAACAAGTGGATCATCGTGGCCACTGACTACCTTACCCGTTACGCCGAAGCAAGAGCACTACCAAATGGTACCGCGCCAGAAGTCGCCAAATTTTTTGTCGAACAAATTCTCTTGCGACACGGCGCCCCATAAGTGCTCATCACGGACAGAGGAACGGCGTTTACGGCAGAGTTGACGCAAGCCATCCTGGAATACAGTCACACCAGCCATCGACGAACAACTGCGTACCATCCCCAGACCAATGGCCTTACGGAGCGTCTGAACAAAACGATCGCGGACATGATCGCTATGTATGTCGACGCTGAACACAAGACCTGGGACGCCATCTTGCCGTACGTGATCTTCGCTCGCGTATAACACGGCAGTCCAGGAGACGACCAGAGCGACCCCGTTTAAGCTTGTGTACGGCAGGGAGCCCACGACGACGCTTGACGCAGTGCTGCCGCACGTAACCAGCGAAGACAGCCTTGACGTCGCCGCCTACCTGCAGCGTGCAGAGGAAGCCCGACGACTCGCACGGCTGCGTATTAAAGACCAACAGCGCACCGACAGCCGACGATACAATTTACGACGACGCCACGCAGAGTACAATCCAGGAGACCAAATGTGGGTTTGGACACCAATTCGCCGTCGCGGATTCAGTGAAAAGTTGTTGCGTCAATACTCTGGGCCATACAAAATCCTTCGCCGCGTCGGACCACTGGACTATGAAGTCATTCCCGACGGAACGTCACCATCACAACGGCGACGCGCACGCCCAGAAATTGTACATGTTGTACGACTGAAACCATATTACGCGCGTTAAAGAATCTGCAGTGTTTATGTTTGTTTATTTGTTTTGGAACATCGGGGCGATGTTTTTTTTAAGGGGGGAGTAATGCCGCGAATTCTTCAAAACAGTATTTGTTGTTTTTTAACAGCCGTCGGCATACAGGCTTATCACTCTGATTCTGGACCGCGTATCAGATCCGTAATCTTTGTTTGTTAATGCTCGATGTCGCGAGTGACGCCTTTATCATTTTGTTGTAGCGCAAGATGCACCGAGATCTGTCTCGAAGGTTCGGACCACTCGGGTGTCTTTCCGCAATGTTCCAGCCCGTGATGGTAGCTGTTTGCGACGTTATCTAGATTGTTCTGTGCAGCCTTTAGATTGAGCGTTGACGAGTGTGACGGGCATTCTTTGTCGGACGATCGACGAGCACGTTTGTTTCTATCACCGCCGCCGAGTTCCTTAGTTCTTTTGCGGGCGCAAGTCAGCCCAAATAAAGAGTTTCTTTAGTTCAATCATCGACCCCTTCATTTGTGTCGTCGACCTCGTCACCACTACGTGACAATATCTGAAGGCTCAGTCTCAATATTATTGAACTTATTTATTTCAATATATTTCTGCCCCATTCAGAAGCAGAATGCCATGTCATACAAAAACTCCGCCCATGACCCCTCCTTCCACTTCCCAGTTTAATGGCTAATTCACAGCCCTTCTCTTGGCCTTACTTCCTGAGCTTCCCACTGATAGTTACCGCTGGCATCTCAACCACTAGGTTGTTTTAGATATATGAACACCGATACAGTGCGCACCAGTATCTTCCCTAATAGTGCTGTTCCGGTATGTCTTCAAATTATCGCGCTAATTATTTCCCTATTTCCATTGTCTAATCCTTGAGAACATCTTTTAGTCCAGTGGCCGCGTGTTTATTCTCCTCCCGGAGAAAATCCCCTTTTCTACCCGCCTATTGTCCATTACCCGCCCCTTTAGTTTCGGTACAGCTTCTCATATTACGATAACCAGCAATATACATCTGTGTGATATTTTCCTCTTTCCTAAGTTTTCCTCTGTTTGCTATTATCATTCTATCGCTTTATTCTATCCTCCTGCTGGTACGGACCATTGCAGCATTTAAGCTTTACATTGTGGCTTTACGAGTACCGCGATTACTGCTTAAAAACGTCTTCAATAGTACCTGTAAACTTCTAGAATTTAGCAGAGCAGAACGTAGGGACAAGGAAGGAAACAAGCGTCTGGGATTAATTGTTCCTCTTCAAACTTTCACCTACGTCTTGCAGTCAGCTGGTCACGACTGTGCCTGTCCCAGGCACGTGGCATGTGCTCAGATGCCTGTCAACGTCGTTTTCGTTCGCGGTTTCGAGCATTTTTGCCTTCACTGGAGCATTTTTGTTCTGACTCGTTTTAAAATTTAGATCTATATTGAAAACAGCCACGCGTGACTTAAGTGTGGCATATTATCTATCTACCTCCTCCAGTCAAGCACACAACTGATTGCGCAAGAACTGCCTGTGAAATCTGTTGTTACCGCCCGCTGCAACGGAATAAACCTTGCATCATCCTAATGTTCCAGCGTGTCATAAACCTTGTGGCTAAGACCTTGTCTCTAAGATAAGACCTTGCGTCTAAGGTAAAAATAGTATCATGGCCATTTGGGACTTCAGTGATTGAGAATTAATTGTTGTGTGACACACGATGATGACTTATTGATAACATTTTAATTAAACGCTGAATTGCTAAATAAGAAATATAAAAATAAAAAGGGCAATCAAAGGTATCAGAATGCTCCCAATGAAAAGACAATGCTTGCTGACGCTAAATAACAAAAGTTAAGGTATGTAAAGAGCAGACATTAGTCTGCCAACCAAGATCCGCATAACTAGTGCTATGGTGTTTCCAGTTATGATGTATGGATGCGAGAGTTGGACTGTGAAAAAGGCTGACCGCCAAAGAATTGACGCGTTTGAATTGTGGTGCTGGCGAAGACTCTTGAGAGTTCCTTGGACTGCCAGAAGATCAAATCAGTCGATATTGTCGACCATAAACCCTGACTGCTCATTGGAGGGTCAAATTCTAAAGTTAAAGCTCAGCTACTTTTGTCATCTTATGAGAGGAGAGGAGTCGCTAGAGAAAGATTTGATGTTGGGAAAGGTTGAGGGTCGCCGGAGAAGGGGTAGGCAGCGAACGCGATGGTTAGATGGCATCCTCGAGGCACTGAAGATGAAGTTATGTGATGTTAGGAAGATAGTGAGAGACCGGAAAGCGTGGCGTGACATGGTCCATAGGGTCACGAAGGGTCGGACACGACTGAACGACTGAACTGAACTGAATTTGTCAAATATATTGTTACGGACTAGCAAGGAGGAAGAAGTGTGCTGTGGCGCGGGCAGGAGCGCTCGCGCTAGGCCCGCTAGCATTTCATTAAACGTCATCTACCATCGCCATCGGTCATGTTCTGTCGCCTGTCTTCATCGGTTTGCCGCATCGTAATGTTTGGTGGAGATGCGGGATACTTCATCATCACCCCCTCATCCTGGTCCGGAGCTTCGCAGCCCTGCGACTTCGTGCGCCGTCGACTGAAGGTTAGGAGGCATCGCATGGCTGTTCCCCAGCCTGCCGGACCCAGCAAGACCTTGCCGTTCTTCCGCCCCGTCCCCCCCGTTTCGACCACAAGACACGACGAAGGAAGCGTCATCTGCCATCGCCATCGGTCATGTTCTGTCGTCTTCATCGATTTGCCGCATCGTAACAATATATTAGAAATAATTTTAAAATTGTAAAACAAATTTAAAGGTGCTAAAATACTCAGAATAAAAACCCAATGTTTAATGACTCTAACGAAAACATTTTATGGTGTGTAATTCTGTTAAAACAGTGCTACAGGCACGGGCAGATACGAAGACAAACACACATTGCGCTGAACTGACAACTGACAATTGGTTTAACAAAATGTCCAACCAACTCGCCCAACAAGCCACTTTGCTTATTGTGTGTAGTTGATCTATTATTTAATTTAAATTATTCAAAATAAAAGTATTCCAAGAAGTCAAATAGCTCACAAAGCAAAGCTAAATAATATTTGCATTTTATAAGTATCGGTTTAAAAAAAAAATAAAAATAAAATAAAATAAAAATCAAAAAGTGAAAAAACACCATTTTTGTGTGTGGAACACTCCTGCGTCATGCCCTGATCGGCGTAGCTTAGGTGTCCCCTTGATTTTTTCTTAACACTCCGAACAGTTAACACTGCTACCAGAAAAATATGGAGAATTAACATGTACAGCCTAAAGCTTCACATGAACACGCCTTAAAATCACCTCTTTATGCTGCGAGTGATGAGTTCTATCTAGAAAAAGAACAACTAACTTTTGTTCACATAATGCTAATACTTTATAGTCCTTCGCAGACAGTGAACTATAACGCTTATAATCTGACTACCATACACAGAGAAAATTGGGGCTGCCGATTCTAATATTCCGGCCGTTAGAACAATTAACGGTTCATAAATTAAGGGTCTAACCTCCCAAAGCGAATAAGGTTATACAATTTCGACTTCCTCTAATTGCTTAAAGTGCAATGGCATCGCACAATGCAAGTTGGCCTTTCGGCTCACCTCCATGTAAGCGAGGTAATTGCGATTGGGATGAGTAATATCAGTTGTGATTTCATCGCTTATGTGAGCTGTACGTAACTATCAACAAATAAAAATGAAAGAGCTCCTTTATTTGACGCTGTGGCGTTGCTGCCATTGTCGTTCATCCGCGTTGTCCCAGCCGCCGGGTGCGAATCTAAATGCTTCTTTTATTCTGAAGGCGGGTCATTTGCCACTGAGATTTGCTGCTTACAAAATCCGTTTAATAAAAACCGAACTACTTTCTACTCCGTATAAATTTCTTCGAAACAGGAACTATAATGGCCCACAGCCACGACCGCCATAATAATGGAAAGCCCTTTAGGCTCATGAGTGTGGACAGGATTTCTGCGTCCCCAGAGGGTGTCACACCGTCATTGTCAAAAATGTATACATTGATGAGTAAAAGAACGGTAATATGAGGTGGGTTAAACATAATGGGTATGTGTACAAAATTTCGTTGATGTGAAGTAATTAGTTAATCATTTATAGTCAATTAAACGTGTGCAGACTTCAAGATAGCAATGGACGTCGACATTTCGCAAATTATGTCAAAATTGTAGAAAAGACATGTCCGCACTCAGCAAAAGGGCACAAAAGAAAGTGCAAAGGCGAAAAAAAAAAGAGAAAGGAGAAGGAAAAAGAACCAAATCAGTGAAAAGGCGGCAAATGAATGTGAAGAGTCGCGGGAAAGATGTTAGCCTTACGTCACTTAGGATACATCTAATTGCCTCCAACTAATTGTTTTCGTTATACAGTGCTGACAAAGCACCGGGTACTTAATTATGGAGCAGAGGAGGCGGGAGGCAATAAAGCATGAATAATCATTTCGGTGCTGTAGATCTGAGGCAGATTATTAAACTTGTCGCTCCACTATTTTGAACAAGCTCATATGTAGCGCTGGAAATGCTTCCTTCGCGAGCCCGGTTCGAAATGGACTGTGTTTGCAGAAAAAAAAAGGAATCTAACAACGCGCACGTGGCAATATTGCTCAACAGCGCATCAGAGACGGTCTGTTCATGCCTCCTTTTCAACCGTCTTGAATGCGCAGCTGAGTTGTATGAATACGAAACAACTTGTCCAGATTTTCAGGCTTTACTCTCAAACGCACGTGTTGCAGACTTTGCTCGAGTAGTACGCGAATTCGGTATTTATACTGAGAAGGCACACGAAAAAAAAAATTGCAGAGTGTTTGACTCCGCCTACCGATTGTGATTGTGAACATCGGTGAACATAATTTTCGAATTTAGATTTACTAAATGTGCATCATATTTCAGGGCTGGTTACTAATATTTCGCGGATGGGTCAAATTGACAAATCAGCCCGTCTCTAGCCTTTAACGTATCTTATGAGGGCAATTCAATATCAATGTTTTTGGCTTCATCGCGCACAGACAGAAAAAGTAGTGTTCAATTGGATATATCTGTCATTTTTATGAGTGCAACTGCAACAACAATAATCCGAGTCGCTATTCCAGGTAGCGGTCTGCTCATAAGTCTCTAAAATGAGCTCGCCGGCTGGGTGTATAGCTAATTTCCAGTATCTCCACATTGAGTGAAGCAACCAATCACTTGCCTTTTTTTTTTTTTTTTGCACACACCACTGCCGACCGGCTTTTTCAAAGCAGTCAGCCCCATCGATTGATCGCAGCTGTGGCAAGCTCAGTCGTCGGTGCTGTGCCGAGGTGCATGGCGCAGTTGAGTGTGGACTCGCAATAACGACGCTAAAGGTGTCTACGAACATGTTAATAGTAAAAGCGAGGACAGATTTGTGTAGCATTATTCAACCTAACTTTCCTGATCAATTTATTAACTACTTTGAACTGTCTACTACGAAACTTATCACGTGAACAAGGTGCGCGCCCGAAGAGAAAACCGTGCATGATACATAAGAACGAGCTGTAAATTCTGCAGCAATTTTCGTGGCAAAAATTTATAACTGACGGCACCACATCGTTAAGCAATGCTCACTTAGACCCATCTGTCCTCGACAAAGTCATCGTGTATCGGAGGTCACGACAAGAAAACTCGTATGTCTCGGGCCTATTTCTTCGACTTTGGTTGAACTTTAAAAGGGTGAATTCCGCATGCATGCTGTGGGTTTTTTTTTTTTTTTCAAAGTTCATTGCAAATCCACATCGCTCCAACTGCAGTTATCTGCCGACATCTGCATGGCATGCCTAATTGCCTAATTAATTAGCAAGCAGTCTTCACCATATAGTCGGAAAACAATGTTGCTTTCACTCCAGTCCTATTATCTGCTCTAGACTTTTCATGTTTCTATCTTGTGTCGTAAAATAAAACACCAAAAAGGTAATTTCGCTTACCGTCGTGAGTGGTCAGACGGGTATGCAGGATGCTGCAAACCATCACCCATTTTTACAACATGCTGTTCTTTTATTTTTATCTAACTATAGAGGTCGAATTTTTCGTCATCGTGGTGGCTATATTAACATAACATGCAAAATATGTAAACGCACTCGCAATACACTTTTTACTGCCCATTTCTTATTTCTGTTACTGCATAGTACAATCTCAGCGCAATTTTCAATTAGTTCGTTGCCTGCAGAGCTAAGTGGTATCTCATATCTTTAGTAGCCTGGGTCACGAGTACAACGTTCGTTTCCACGGCCACTTTGTAGGCAACCATTAGATATATACCATCTTGGAGTTGTGAACAAGACAGGCGAGTTACCATTCCTACACACTGGCCCTCGTTGACCTGCCAGCCTTTCTCTTGCCTCTAATGTTTTTTCTCTAAATGTTTGCTCTATCTCTCATGACGCGCATCCTCCACGAGTATATCCCGTGCTATATAAAGCGACGCCACGCTGCAAAACAGTTTTACTAACCTGCTTCTCATGTGTTTAAACTGAAGTCCACGTGAATCCAGCCCAGTTCACGAATTTGTCACTTATTTATTGAAATATAGGAGACAGTTTCAGCGCACTGCATGTCCTGAGATCTTGTTAGCATTTATTTGATACATCGCTGTCGTATGGGTTGTTCTGTACTGCCAGTTCTCCTCCTCCTTAATTTGTCAAAACATGGCCAAACACTACATGTTTTGTAAAGCAAATGAGGCAGTCTGATGATGTGAATACGCTCTCTAAGCTCACTTCCAATGCCCGCTGGAAACAGAGTGAACACGAGGCAATGACGCTAAGGACGTCTCGTGTTAGATTTGGTTTATTGCGCTGTTTTCGTACGACATGTTCAACAAACTAGCCCATTTGTTTATTTTGATAGTAGAATACATTCGAGCACTGTTCACCCGTTACGGGTGGAATCAGCTAGCTATGCGCTTCTGGCCGCTGCTTTTATCGTTTATTTCACCGCTGTTTCTCTGTGCTTAAGGCGTTCGACTACTGTGTCCTGGGACACGGGATTGAATCTCAGCCTGCGCGGCCGCTTTTCTCTTGAAGTAAGGCGGTCATATGCTGTGCGATGCCAGTGTGCTTTATAGGACCCCGGATGGCCTAAATTTCAGCAGCCCTTCAGTACGGCGTGTCTCATATACTGAGCAGCTTTGGGGCATTGGCCCCATAAACGAAGACAACGTTTTCCGTTTCGCTAAAATGTCATCGGATCGCGGATGAAGCTAACGATATATGCATAGAGTGTGATAGGACGTATAAAAAAGCATGCGAACCACTCCTGACGACAGAAGGAAAGAGAAGGGGCAGAGTAAAAGAAAGCAATCAGTCTGTGAATATAGCCCGAAATTAATCCCGTATACTAAGCTGCACTGCGAAGCTCTCAACCTGCTTTACACAACACGAAGATCGCTAGTGAGGTACCAAGTCGCTTCTACAAAAAGAGAGCCACATTTGAAATAAAACTATAATTGTAGCAGTGCAGAATCTTGTTTTTGTTTCCTTTTTTTTGCCTCGCACAATTGCATCTGCGAAGTATTTAGTCATACCTTTATGTGTCTCCTGCTAAGATAGTTTAAGCTGTCATTTTTTTTTTTTTTTCATCGATCGTTGCTTATATGGCGTAAGCACAAAAGACCTCCGCTTTTGCGAGGGCTGTCATTTAGTTTCGATACGCCTTCGGGTGGGCAAATAGTTTTGTAACTCGGAAAACAAGTACTCCGATCGATCTTACTAAAGAGTAGAGTACTTTGCCTAAGCTTCTTATTGTTGCCATTTCCCGACGTAACATCTGAGGACAACCCTATCAACTGCGCATTAGAGTGGTTCCTTCAGCCCACTCCCTCAAGCTTCATTGGCGCATTTATTGCGCAGTCTATATTGGAGATACTCCGATGCCGCAAGACGCTCTCTGCAGCCTAGATGGGGTACTTTCTGCGCCTTCATCCACCGAATCTGGAACACCAGTAATCTGCTCCTCACTGAGGACTTGCAATTCGAGGCGGCCGACTTCGGTTCCGCCACCCGCATCAGCTCAGAAAAATAAAATGGGGCTTTTCCAGCCCCTAAACTACGTTGCCCCCAAGATCTCGGCCAAGGCAGGCCACAGCTATGATGCGGACCTCTGTGTCGGGTGCATCATGTGAGTTGCTCCTGAATGAGCAGAGATATCTGCAACTATCTGCAGCAATCTCTGCAATGCGAGCTGTATGCCTGCTGTAATAGGTATTATTCTGCAACTGTACCTAAGCGACAGTTCAAGCGCAGAAGAGTAAACATACTTTCATGATCATTTTATTCGCTACATGAAGCCACAAAAAGATTTACACCTAACGCCTTGTGCCAGGAGGTATTTTACATTCGCAACGAATACCGCAATCATTACAATGGCATCGCTGTCCTGTGTTCGAACATAGCCGCTCTCGTGGCAGCCTCCCTACGTCACATTTCTGTTAATTTTTCGAGCTGTCACCGTTTCCGGCACTACTTAGCCGTACCTTTTCAGCAACTCTTATAATGGTTCAAATAGGCAGACTGCCACTATGCAGACAGTGTTACTGCTATCGTGACCGCGGCTGTGAGAAGAAAATTGAAGGTCTCTATGGGAATTTTTTAATACTATTTCTAGACTCCCTTCGTGCCACAATTTATAGTTGAAAGAAAACACATGTACATGCGAATTGCTTGCTCATTGTGCCCATGGTTACAGAAGCTATGTATTTGAATTCCTTATCTTGTAGAGCCTTGGTATCAGACATGCTGACGCCAATCATCAGACGGGAAGGCACAATGCTACGTCAAAACGCATTTCCAATATTTCTGCTGCGTCTCCCAGCCTTGCAGCTCGGTTTCTGTTTCTTCGGCCATTATCTTTCTATTGCGACAGAGAAAATATTTTTGACGAAATTTCGTTTCAGTCCTAATATACGCTTTCAGCGAATTCTTCTACTGTCCCCCTACAGCTCCTACTTCGACCTAAACTGACATCACTTATTCTTAGCATTCATTTTTTCTCGCCCTTGAGTCACCTTCTGAGGTTAAAAACACGGATTTTAAATATAAACCCATCGTCCTCTGGTTTTGGCAGTATTCCCGGAAATAATATGAAAGCGATTGTGGGTGCCATTGCTGATGTCCTCACTCATGTTTTTCCCTAAGAGCTAAAAAAGTGAAGTCGTGTTTGTTTCCAACAAAGGGGATATAAATTTCCTTAAGAATTACAGGGCCATCTGCATGCTTTCATTTTTCCGTAATATCAATCAGACATTTATTCACTTAAGAATGTAATTATCTAGAAACGTTTCACGTGCTTCACGCGAAACAATTTAGATTCTGCCATGGTTTCTTCATTAGCCTTGTTTGACTTACTTCATTGACATATGCACATTTGGATTAAATGTAACGACGTCTCTTCTGTCTTCCTTTATTTTACTAAGAATTTGACACAATTCATTATGATGTACTTATTGCTAAGCTAACGTCTTATGGTACAACTGGATTCCTATAAAAATAATTTGTAGTTTCTTATCTAACTGCGAACAAACAGTGCGTATATCATCGTTCTTTTCTAACAAAAGAATATATATTAACATGAGTGTGCCGCAAGATTCCATTCTTGGTTCACTACTGTTTCTAACCTATATAATTGATATTGCTAGCTCTCTCTCTCTTCTGCCAACGATTGCATACTTTATGTATATAATACTACGCTTATCTCTTCACATAAGTCATCTCAATTCCAATCTTAATAACGTCGCTGCTTGGTGCGTTCAAAATAGACTCCTAATTAACTTTGCTTAATCCAAGTTCGTGGTATTCAGCTCAAAGCTTACTTCTGTGCCAGCTTTTCTTTCTATCAACTTTTACACACTATGCTTCCGTCGGATCATTGCACGTTCTTGGTGTAGAAAAAGACCATCAAGAACAAGACCATCAGAGTTTTTCTATAAACCCGTCGTTATTTTAGCTTACATATTTTATTCAACTTTACTACGCTTTCATTTATTACCATCTTAACTATTGCATCCCCTTTTGGGGTCAGACATATTATTCTCATATTTCCACACTCCATATTATACAGTACCAAGCAGTCCACATAAACACTTGGTCAAATAAGGCTTCCTTCAATAAATCTTCATGCTATCTGCTCAATTTATTTCGCGCTTAAGAACAGATAAAATATTGATACGTGGCAGAAGGGAAAACCACCACAGCTGATGACAGACGTAAATGGTCTTGCAAGCACCAACCGTGGCTTCAGCTTCGTCGTCTTTCAGTCTATTTTTTTTCATCGTCGTCCTCTTCTGTGGCATATACGTAACATTACCCCGCCACGAAAAGCACCGTCCCGATGCGTACTACATCGGGGAACTACAGCTGGAGTGGTAGGGCTTCATGCGAGCGACATGAACGATTTCGGAACGTGGCATATCGAACTGTCGGCGTGAGTGCACAGGGGTGACCTCGTATGTAACCGAAGTGACTGGCCGTAAAACACGGTAGGGGCCTATGTACCGCGGCAAGAGCTTCTCACAGAGCCAAACTCTACGGGCGGGAGTCCAGAGCAAGATCAGAGAGTCCGGAGAGTAGTGGGCATCGCGATATCGAGAATCATGGCGCAGTTTTTGGGAGTTCTTGGAAGAAGCCAGTCGGCGGCAAGCAACAACACTGGCGGTGTCAGCTCGGGATATGGCGTCACGAACATAGGAACCTGCATCAGCGGTGTGAGGCAGTATCCTGTCAAACAGGAGAGAGGGGTCACGGCCGAACAGAAGATAGAAGGGCGAGTAGCCCATTGTATCGTGACAGGAAGAATTATACGCAAACGTAACAAACGGTAAAGTAATATCCCAGTCACGGTGATCAGCCAATACATATATTGACAGCATGCCCGTGAGTGCGCGATTGAGGCGTTCGGTGAGGCCGTTCGTTTGTGGATGGTAAGCGGTGGTGAAGTAGTGCCTAATGGAGCAGTATCGGAGAATTTCCTCGACTTCTCGAGCAAGAAAGCAACGGCCGCGGTCAGTGAGCAGCTGTTGTGGAGCACCGTGGAGAAGGATAACGTCGTGAAGGAGAAACGCAGCCACGTCAGTACCACAGCTGGTGGGTATCGCTCGTGTAATGGCATAGCGCGTAGTGTAGTCCGTAGCCACCGCAATCCATTTATTCCCCGAAGCAGACAGAGGGAAAGGCCCGAGGAGATAACGGCCAACTCGATAAAATGGATATATAGGAATGTCGATCGGCTGTAGGGATCCAGCAGGCATACCCGAGGGCTTCTTCCGTCGCTGACACCTGTCACAAGAAGCCAAGTAACGACTAACAGAGCGGTAGAGGCCTGGCCAAAAGAAGCGCCGGTGGACTCTGTCGTACCTACGAGATACGCCAAGATGATCCGCAGTGGGCGCGTCATGCAGCTGCTCAAGAACGGTGGCACGCAGGTGGTCGGGGACTACGAGCAGAAGCTAAGCGCCATCTGGTCGCGTATTCCGCCGATATAAAGTGCCGTTGTGGATAACAAACAAAGCAAGTCTGGTCTCAGGGTGATCAGTGCTATGGCGGTTGATAATGCCGCAAAGCTTGGGATCTAAGCGCTGCTCATGGCGAATGTTTAAAAAGTCTGATATGGACAGCACACAAGTGTCATCGTCACATTCACTTTCAGGCGGCGGATCTACCGGGTTGCGGGAAAGGCAATCGGCATCAGTGTGTAGCCGGCCGGACTTGTGAACGACAGAAAAAGTGTATTCCTGAAGACGCAGCGCCCAACGCCCAAGACGACCAGTAGAGTCCTTCAGCGTAGAAAGCCAACATAAGGCGTGGTGGTCGGTGATGACGACAACGAGCGGCCAAACACGTAAGGGCGAAATTTTGTAATGGCCCACACGAGGGCTAAACACTCACGTTCTGTGATTGAATAATTCCGCTCAGCTGCTGAAAGGAGGCGACTGGCATAAGCAATGACGCGAGTGCGGCCCATCTGCTGTTGGGCAAGAATGGCACCAATACCGTGGCCACTGGAGTCGGTGTGTACCTCCGTTCGTGCTGAGGGGTTGAAGTGGGCCTAGACGGGCGGGTTGGTAAGGGCTGCGATGAGCGCAGAGAAGGCTTGAGATTGTTCTTCGCCCCAGAAAAATGTAACGTCGTTCTTCAGAAGCAGTGTGAGTGGACGAGCCCTGTCCGCAAAGTTAGGGACAAACCGACGAAAATACGAGCAAAGGCCAAGAAAACTACGAACGTCACTGGTACAGCGGGGTGTAGGAAATGCACTTACAGCACGCACTTTGTCGGGGTCGGGTTAAACGCCGCGGGCGTCGACCAGGTGTCCGAGCACTTTGAGTTCACGTTGGCCGAAGCTACACTCTTTGAATTCAGCTGAAGGCCAGCTCTTCGGAAGACTCCAAGAATGGCATCAAGGCGGTGAAGATGACTCTCGAAGGTCGAAGAAAAGACAATGACGTCATCGAGATAACATAAGCACGTCGTCCATTTGAAACCATGTAAAAGAGAGTCCATCATATGCTTGAATGTAGCGGGCGCATTACACAGGCCAAAAGGCATCACCTTGAATTGGTACAGGCCATCGGGTGTGACAAAGGCGGTTTTCTCTCGGTCCCGTTCGTCGATCGCGATCTGCCAATAACCGGAACGAAGATCAATCGAAGAGAAATAACTGGCACCGTGCAAGCAGTCGAGGGCATCATCTATCCGGGAAAGTGGGTAAGCGTTCTTCTTTGTAACTTTGTTGAGGTGTCGGTAATCAACGCAGAACCTCCAGGTGTTGTCCTTCTTTTTAACAAGCACGACAGGGTACGCCCAGGGGCTGCTCGAAGGCTCTATAAAGTTTCTTGCCAGCATCTTGTCCACTTCATTTTGTATGACGCGACGTTCAGAAATGGCGACTCGGTAAGGTCTTCTGTGAATTGGTCTGGCGTCTCCAGTATCGATGCGATGAGTAACGAGAGACGTTTCTCCCAAGGGTCGGTTACAAAAGTCAAAAATGTCGCTGTACGAAGACAGAAGGCGCGTAAGTGCTTGAGAACGATGAGGACGCAAGTCAGGAGCTACCTTTCCTGATATGCGGGCCTCCGTTGGCGGGGACTGTGCAGGTCGTGTTGATACTTCAGCAGGAGTGTCAGGTAAAAGTGCTAACACATTAAAGTCAGATAGTGGGGTCAATTCGGCGTGCCAAATGCCCTTAGGAAGAACTTGTACAGAAAATCTGAAGTTCGGGAATATAAGTGTGGTTATTCGTTACGTGGACGATATTGTGCCGGATAGCTATGTTACGCTGCAGAGTCACGTCGGTTACGGGGGAAACCACGTAGTCGCCGTCAGCAATGGAGGAAAAAGGCGACAGGAGCACATAAACAGCAGGTGGCAGACGAGTAAATGCAGCGGAGCGAAGACGGAGCGTTGAAGTTTCATGAGCTTGTTCGTCAGGACAGAGCGGCAGGTCTAGATGAAGCAGTCCAGAAGAACAGTCAATAAAAGCGGAGTGGGAAGTTAAAAATTCGAGGCCTAATATAACATCTTGAGGGCAACTGGTGAGGACTGTAAATAACACAGGGATGTTGCGGCCGGCAATGCTAATTCGTGCAGTACAGATACCAATAACAGTAGATGTTTTGCCATCCGCAGCACGGATGGTAGATGAGGTAGCGGGTGTGAGGACTTTCTTGAGGCGTCGGCGGAGCGAAGAACTGAGGACAGAAATGCGGGTGTCAGTGTCAATAAGTGCAGAAATTGGGACTCCATCCACAAGAATACCAATGAGGTTACGTCTACGTGCGTGGGTTAGTACCGAATTGGCAGTCCGGGTCGGTAATGCAGCGTCACTCCGGGGGACTGCATTCGCTAGTTTCCTGAGTAGGTGCGGGCGTATGATGGGTGTGAGATGCGACGAGGTACCGGTGAACGGGACCGACTAGCGCGGGGAGATGGAGATCGACTGGATCGACGAGCAGTTGTGACATTTTCGGTACGAGGCTCATCCGGTTAAGGAGGAAAGTGTCCAGGGTCATCATAGGCGGGGCGGGGCTTGGCAGGTTGGGCAACAAAGCATCGAGGTCCATAATAATACCGATGATCAGCTTTGTAATAGGAGCGGGGGGGGGGAGGTACGACTACGGCAATAACGCGAAATGTGGCCGGCGCGACAGCAAATATAACAGATTGGCCTGTCGTCTGAGGTGCGCCACTCTGCAGGATTGGGAACAACGTAGTGACGTGGGGAGGTTGGGCTGGTGGTTGCAGCAGCCACTAAAGGAACAAGATGCGATGGTGGCGAGGGCGGCGCGGGGCTGGAGGAGAGGCCGAAGTTTGCAAGTTCCTGGCGAACAACGGCTTGTATCATGGCTAAGGTGTCGGGCAGCGGAGACGGGAGTGGTGCAGGAGTTAGGGCCTCGAGTTCTCTCCGGACGATCCGAGTGACGGTCGTGGGATGGGAGGGCTGGTTCAAAGGGACCAGGTCATCGCAGGATGAAGTAACCGGCGTGTTGGGAAGACGTTCAAATGGATGGACGAGACGTCTTTGTTTTGCCTGCTCGAATTTTATGAAGACTTGAAGCACCGAGTCGACAGTGGAGCAGTCCGTGCAGAACAGGATGTGCAACACAACATTTGCGATACCCTTGAGAATATGCCCTACCTTGTTAATTTCCGGAATGGAGCTGTTGACCTTGCGACACAACGCAAGCACCTCCTGAATGTAGGCAAGATAGGACTCCGTGGGGAATTGGACACGAGAAGAGAGTTCCGTTTTGGCAGCCAGAGCCCGCCCAATGGGCTTCCCGAATAAATCCTGAAACTTTTGCTTGCAGATGTACCAAGTAACGAGCTCTTGTTCGTGATTTTGGAACCATGTTCGAGCTGTTCCCGCAAAATAGAAGATGATGTTAGCGAGCATAATGGTTGCGTCCCAGTGGTTGTTCCTGCTGCAGCGCTCATACTCATCTAGCCAGTCGTCTACGTCTGGATGGTTGTCATCAATAAAGATGAGAGGGTGGCGAATTTCCGTGAGTACTACTGGCTGAGGCGATGTTCCCGCGCGTGGTAGGGGCTGTCTCGGAGGTCATCGTGGCTGTTTTTGACGTCGTTGTGATGCCAGATAGGTGACGGCCGCTGCGCACATTAAGCTTTTGGAAGCGTAAGTGGTTTTAATCTGTGCGAACAAGGATCTTGATTCACCTCCACCAAGATTATACGTGGCAGAACGCTTGTTCAGGAAAAAACCCCACATCTGATGACACACGTAAATGTTCTTGCAAGCATCAACCGTGGCTTCAGCTTCGTAGTCTCTCACTTTATTTTTTTTTTCATCGTCGTTCTCTTCCGTGGCATTTACATAACAATATAACCTTGGCATGCATTTGCTTAGATTGTGCTAGATAACCGTAACCTTCTACAGTACATAAATATCTAACTACTCGACAATCGTAACGGTACTAGATCTCACAATAATTTTTCACAATCAAAAGTTCGATCTATATAATTCAGACCGCGGTCTGAATTATATAAAAAAATCGAACGCGTTCGATTTTTATTAATAAAACTATGAAATTAATTATCTCATAACATGAAAAGCGTGTCATCTTCGTCGTCAATTAACTGTAAACGCCGCTCGTTCATTGATTATTTTTTAGGTTATTTTGATCCACTTATATGTATCTCGTTTATTCATTTATCGAAACTTCACGTATTAGTGTATTTGTTGTCTGTGCTTAGTAATGTCGTACTTTTTAAATTACGTTTACACGATTTTACTTATATGCAATGCTGCTTCGTGTTATTTGTTCTTATTTTTGCGTTGGTACACAGATCCGATCGCAGTGCGAAGTTTTGTGGCTTCTTCATGTAACCTTCTGTGTAATGTGTTATACCCTTTCTTCTTGGCTGTTATGCGAGATGAGACCACACAGTGATCATGATTGCAAAACGAACTCTCTGCACTATTGAAGTAGATTTTATGCCCCTCTTCTACACACAGTTCGCAATCATTCTTAATTTCAACGCGGCCTATGGCGAGGGGCACTCTATTAACAGTATTAGTCGGTATTCCCGCTGATTCAGTTGCCAGGAACGTTACTTAAGAACCAAAGTTCTTTGACAGCCTTTCAAGGCGTTTGCAATCACTATGCCAAGAAGACGAAAACTGTCCGGCGTCTGTATAGGTGCGATCCCTTCACCTAGAATACGTACCACGTTTGAGTAGGAGGATTCCCCCTTTTTCGCATGATTCTTTTGCCAGGTTGGGAGAGGACATTCCTCTTTACATATTGGGAAGAGTTGTGGCAGGATATATACCGTCCAAAAGGATAACAAGATGCGCTGACGAATAGAAACCTCATGCGAATAAAGTCAGAACTACATAAAAGGGGCACAATAAGTTCTTGTCGCTCCCGGTGGTAGTTGGTTTTTCTTATATTTTGAATTTTCCTATTTCTTTTAACGTCCGCACCGATTCTTTGTACCCACATTTTTTAGGTTGTCCCAGCGGCGTATGAGCTAAAACATTTGTCAATCAATTTTTTTTTTACCTTTCCTTCCAAGACATTCTCATCAACACGGTCTTCGTGATGCGGCTAGCATTGAACAGCTGGTGAATACACTTCGCGCACATCTTCCGGGGTTCCTTCGAGCCCACATGCCAGCATTCTGACTGAAAAGGGCTCTTCATTTCGAAGCACTTGGCACCGCTCACGGCAAAGTCGACCGGAAACTCATTTTGGAGTAAAAGGAAAGCCATGCTGACGGAGCATATGTCTTTCTGTTTGCGATGTCGCATTGAGACGTTGAACCTACTGCAGTGAAACGGCGGGGGATTCCTTTTATCATTTCGAGAAGATGATTACGTCACATTCCTTGCTATGTATTGTATTTGGCACAAAAAATTGTCTTCAAGAAACTGAATTAAAATATTCTAAAACGACAGAATATCGTAATGCGAACCTTATTTTTGCGGTGTGGACAATTCTCCACTGTCATCGCCATGACGCCACAGTTCGCAAGTAATAATGGGAGGAAAAACATAATTCGAAAAAAATAAGTCTACGAATATCAAATGGCTTAACAAGGGAGTAGGGCTACACGCAGTGCATAGAAGGCCTAATAGCCCCAGTCTAAATGTTTAGTTGCGCAAGCGAGCAGTTCAAAAGAACGTATATTTAATACTTTTGACACTGATGAGGTCAATGTTGCATGATGAAGTCGTAATTTCGACAGTGCAATTCATAAACTTTAAACCTGATTTCAGTAGTTATGAAAGAGCACTAAACTGTCAAACTGGCGAAGCTGGTCTGAATAAAAAAGTATGTAGCAATAAAAGTACTGTTAGGACAAGCTTCTAGAAGAATACACCCGGGGGTTGCGCCTTCGGGGACACTGGCAGAATTACTCAGGCGGGAGTAAACACATGTGATGGGTGTGGAACACTATACCACACGGCGGTTGCCTTGGTACGATATTTTGAGCCCAATGGAGGAAATTTTTGTTAAGTTACCATTCCGTATGAAGCTTGAAACATGCGCCGGGAAGAAGAGACACATTTTCACTGCTTAGGTGTGATAATGCGAAAGCATTGATGCACCACGGCACACTTTCGTCTTCGCTGCTACTGACCGCTGTTGCCGTTCTGCCTCAGCTTCTCGTTGTCCCAATAATTCCTCCATTTTTGAGGCGTTTCGCCTCGGCCCTTAGTTGCCGCTTCTGAGCGTCTTGCTGGCACTTACATCGCAACGCCTGACTCCTTCGTAGTGGAAGTTCTTCCTCGGCATGTCGTGGGGTAAAAGAGCGCGACACTGATACAGTGAAACGCAGATTTTTTTACCCACACCAGGCGGAACTCCTTCAGCATGATTAGTCTCATTCTTTCATCGCGGCTCGTCTCGTGGTTATTTGCGCACTCGCGGAAACGCCAGCCCGGGGACAAAGTCTACGTGAATGATGCGCTTTCTGCGTGTGTAATCACGTGTGAACGAAAGGAGGAAAAGCGCACAGACAAGCGCGTAGAGGGTGTCCTTGCCACGAAACGCGATGGCCTACACTCTCCCCACTAATGGCCGCATTTCTCGCTTTCTGTATTGCCGCTCTGACGTCATACTACTCCCGATGAGAGTTTAGGATTGATACCGCGTGGGTTTCTTCAGCAGAGACTGCGTTTTTTTTTTTATCAGTGGTACTAGTAAAGCTTTCGTTTTCAAAACAAGGTAACCAGTAAAATGCCGGCTTTGTGGCATCTATCGCATGGAAATATTCATTGTCTTTGATATGCAGCATATATAAACTCAAGATAGTTTGCCAGAAAATAGAATATGGAGGTTAAATGTTAACATAAAGTTGAACAAAAACATTCTCGAACAAATCCACTATCAGCGTTCTCAGAAAAATATAAAAAAAAATGTAGGGGGCACTTTTTATCACTAAACTGCGATGAGGCGAAGGCCTCTTTCGCATGGTGGTCCCAAGCCATCTACTACAGCACCTGTTTCTAGTTACATTCCCGCCGTCAGTATGACGCGATAACATAAGCAATCAGCCAAAACATAAAGCCGTGTGAACGTGCCTGCGTGTCTAGGGGTAACGTGAATGCAAGGTTCTTGGTAGGCTGATTCTGATACCACCATCCCATATGAAAGAAGGGGCCCGAGTTAGCAGCTCTTGCCAAACGTAATGTCAGGAAGCCCTACGTTCAGTTAAAGCTCGGCCATGTCAGCTGCTAGCTACCGCTTCCCACGTAACGAAAGCGTTACGGACAAACAGACGGGTGGACACAATCGTGGACGCGAGCATGAGCCACTAAACGATTTCGCCTTAAAAACTCCAGATGCTTATCTCATTTAATCCTCGTTAACAGAGCGTAAGCTCTAATGAGCATGGCTGCACTGCCATGGTGGTGCTTCTTCGCTATATAAGGTTCTCGCTATTCGTCAGTCTTTGTCTCGAGCCGATCACGCTTTCACTTCACTACCGCTTTCTCGGTGAACTATATCGGCTGAATGGCTCTGTCCGACGCTAGCGCCAAAGCGTTGACACACTCAGACCCACACGCATTTCATCAATTTCGAGTCTCAGCAACCAATTGCCGGGGAAGAAATTATTAAGCTCCCCGTCTGGTCGCATGGTATCACAGCGGAAAGGCTCCGTGTCCACGGTTGGGATATTCGTTTATCTCACCTCAGAAATATTGGTGCAACCCAAAATTTGTCAACCACTTTACCATAAAAATTTTATATCTGCTTCTCTTCCTTCGGTAGTTTGTACAAGTCGGTCTGACAGAGCTAAGTAGGCAGTTTACTTTCTGCAAAATGCAATACAGCAATCGGTATTTGCTGTACGCGCGGCAACCTCTACCAAACAGCCGTCTCCCTGGTGGACACAAGAATGCGAGAAAGCCTATTGTCGTAGAAACGCTGCCTGGAAGAGCTTATCTTACAACAAGAGTCCAGCTAATTGGTTAAATTATAAATTCCCCTTTGCGGCTTTTACAAAGGCCAATTACCAAAACAAAGGAGCAGTATAACCAAACTTTAATCATATTTCTCAGGTCCAGGTAATCGGAAGGCAATAAATATATAGATTCATGGACCATACCAAGACTTCACCAGCATCCAACTTCACTAATTCAATAGTGCTTGCGCCAAAGAAGGCTAAGCAAACCCTGAAGTCCATTGCTCAGGGATTGGCGTTACGGTTCCAGAAACAGAGACAGGTCGCTTTGTCTACACTCGCTCCCTGCTTAGCTTTACCAAATTTCCTCATCAGAGCTGCTATAAGTCTTGACAACGATGCAATCTGCAGTCCCCAGGACATGATGGTATCACTGTTGGAATGATTAAAGTCTTAGCCCAAGATTTTTAAACTGAACTTTTGATATTGTGCACTCCTCATTAGCAAATTCCTGGATGTCGCACATTTCGAAGGTGGCATAAATTGTTTTGTTGTTGAAAGGTGCAGGAAAGGGTTATGTTTTAGATAATATTTGAGCAATTGAATTACTTCAAATTTATTCAAATTAATAGAGCGAATAGTGCACAGCCATCTAACAAAGCATGTTCATGAAGCTGACGGTCTCAGTTCAGTACGGATTGGATTTCGACACGGTTGCTCCATATAGTCCGCGCACGTAGATCTAGAGAACCGAATCCGTCTCTCGCTACGCAAGAGGGAGGTCTCAGCTCTGGTGACACTTGATGTTGCAAAGGCTTACGACAGCTTAGAACATAGGACCCTGCTTAACAAGCTTGCTCAGTTACATCCTCCATCATATGTTTATGAATTGATATGTGAATTTCTGAAGGGTAGTCATTTTTTCTGCACAGACGAACCCTCCGCTGTAACACGCATCAGGAATCAAGGGGTGTTCCACAAGGATCAGTTCTTTCACAACTGAGTTTAACATTTTGGCAAATGACATTCCCATCAATTCAAACACAACTGCTTCTATGTATGCCGACGATATAGCTTTTTTCGCCTCGGCTTAGGTATCCACGTCCTATACCACACTCTGCAAGTATATTTGGATGAGGCTAAAGTCTGGCTGGACAGTATCAATTTATCCCTTAATGTCAATAAATATGGTGTCCTTGTATCCCCCCCTCCCCCCCATGCACCTGTGCACATTTCTTTAGATCATCGCTCCATCCAGATTCCACAGCTAAATTCAGTTAAATGTTTAGGTGTTACGTATGATCCAACAGTGTATTGGAGATTTCATATAAAAAGCAATGTGGTTAAAGGAGAACGCGCTCTTAGGCGGCTGATGCGAATTAGCAATAAGACGTTTGAAATCTGTCGCGGCACTTTATTGTCTCTCTGCAAAGCCTATGTTAGACCAATTCTTGAATTTGGTTGTATTTTGTTCTCTGGCAGTGCAAACGACAAATTTCATCTTTTACTGCTTTTAGAAAGGCCTGCTCTAGGTCTCTGTCTTGGTCTTCCAAAATTTGTTTCAATCTGCTTTATCTGGAAGCCTGTATCCCCGATTTAACCTATCGCTTCCAACTACTCACGGTACAAACTTTCCTCAGGTCGCTAGACCCGGCCTCTGCAGTCATTCCTCCTAATTTTGTATAGCAACAGACGTCACTGTTGTCTGTTTATTGGCCACGCTTTAAACAACCACAACTTACAGTAACACAAAAACGTTTCGTACCAATCAATGTCGACCTTAGTTCTTGATGACACGGAGACCGCAGTGCACTTTCATTATAGCGACATTTTCCTCTCCTGTGTGAAATATATGCACGCAAACATGTTAGACTGTCTTCTTTCTGATCACATAGAAAAATATCCCCTGTTATTTCTATAGATGCCTCAGTCAGCCAAGAAAAAGCTGCAGTTTTACTGGATTTGGATCTTTAGAAATTTTTGGCTCTTGAATTGGCTCTGCACAATATTCTGTGCCACGTGTCACAAGTAATTATTCATGCCAATTGTTTATCTATGTTAATCTCGCTTAAAACGTTACAAAGATATTTGGGGTCGATTCCTGCATTTTTGTTTTGTCCCGTGTTCTTTGAAAGAAGCATGTTTTGTCTGTGTCCTTGGTCATACAGGTGTTTATTAAAATGAGGTGGCTGATTACTTAGCAAGATCGGCCCGTAATGTGTCTGTAGTATATCCTGTCCCTAATTTTAGTATATTGGCGGTTTTCAGCTTCAAGCGGTTCCAGCATGTAACAGGCAGGCTACGAGACCTCTTATCGAATACCACAGATTATCACATAATTGTAACTTTTTTATTTAAATCTAGGCAATGCGAGGTAACAAAGACGCTTTTGCGGGGCAGAATTCCGGGCTTGTATTTAAGTCTATGTAGATGTAGGTAGACGCCAATAAACATATACGTGCATCATGCGGAGACGTGGAATCTATAGAACATTTTTTTATTGCCATAGCAATACTGCGCCAGGTATCGAGCCGCCGCGTGGTCATGACGGAGGCCACGCTTGACCTTCAACGGCCGAGGAGGAGGAGCAGAAGAAGAAGACTGGTAACTTACTCTCTCCCGTCATACTCTTAGAGGATGAGCTTAAGTGTCCCCGATGATTTAACCCCTTACACTGATAGGGTGTGATAGAGGAATAATGTAGCAGGCAAAAGAAGCTTCCGCCGTTGCTATCGCAATTCAGCTAGGGTTATCCAGAGTTACACAACTACTTACTTTTTTTCCTCTCATGCCGGCGGTTCACACTTGAGAGAAAAACATACCTTGAGATCCCCTCTCTTGGTTAGGGCTCCCCTTCTCACTGCTGATTTTACTGTCGTTCGGTGCGGATTTGCGTTCGACACTCTTTGTGGAAGTATATATGACTACAATATAGCAACTGGTAGGTTAATCTGTTAACCTACTCAAAATTCCTTTCAGGATTTTTTTACATTATGATTGTTATGATTATGATTATTATGATTGTTATTACTTTATAACCACAACTGCTATAACTGCATTGTTTTAATTCTTTACATTATCGCTTTGCGACAAGCTTGGACACGCAATTCAGTTTGTGGACAATACCACACCTTGGCCAATCCCCCGTGGTAGATACGCGTACCATTTTTCAAGAGGTCAACAACAGGTGGCCTGGGCAGGAGCGCTCGCGGCAGGCCCGCTCCGCCGATTCAAGGTCAAAGGCGCAAGTGAATGAGCTTGGGACTTTTAGTACCAGCAATAGAGTTATGCTCTAAAATCACTGCCATGCTTTTTTTAGTCGATATTTATTGCTTCAGGGCATCAGTAGGTTATGAGATGAAGGATGAATGAATGATTAAATGAATGGAAAAAGGTTGGCTGATTTTATGAAGTCCAGAAGTGAGCGATGATGAGGTCCCTGCGTCCAAGTGACGTATGAGGCAGGATTGGTTGCTGAAAGGCCAGCTATGCTCAGGTGCCGGATTCGTGTTGGTTTGTGTGCTGGGCAGTCCCACAGCAAGTGGTGGATGTCGGCCTCGACATCTTCGTGTTTACAGATCGGGCATCCTGGGCGAGGATATAAGTGTTGGAAGTGTGACCACGCCCTAGTGACAGCTGGTGTTTGGAGGATGGTAGTTGGCAGTTGACATAGCCTAGCATTGATTATTCGCTAAATTGTGTGCTGTCACGGCAGCACGTGACATGGCCGAGATGATAGCAGCTAACTCGTATATCTGTTTTAGGATGGGCTGAGAACTTACAGAATCCTCGAGAACCTATGGATCTCCATAAGGTGGCACGTAGGCCAATGTTCGTATTGCTCTTTTGTAGCGAACGCTGCACTACGCTACCTTTGGCGCATTTTGCAGTGCTAAAAGAGCTGCAGTGCGCATGCGCCAAGACCGGTTTTCTCCGCAGGTGCGTCGCATGTTCCGCCGCTAGCTGTGCTCGCTACACAGAAGTAGGGGGGGTAGCGGTTAGGTAGCGGCACACCAGCAAATGCGCACGCTGGCGCGGAGAGGAGAAGGGTAGATTCCTCACTGCGCATACGCTGACCGAGTGGAGCGCGAGAGCTGATCGAGTGGAGAAGGAAAGTGTCTGCCGGCATAGCATGCTCACAGCATAAATGTGGATTCTAACGCCTGTGAACTTTGATGCGTTCAACGGAACGCTGGTTATGTCCGGTGTGACGGTTGGTCGCCCGCAGCCAGAGCTGTCGCTCAACGTTCGGTTCAACAGCGTTGAACTCCTTTAATTTGTTTCAAGCGCGGTTTGATATGTTGTCGTGAGGTTTTGCAAATTATGTGGTTGCTTATGGCGATGTACTAAAGTTCAGACTATGAGGAAAATAGTAGTGTGAGGGGGGCTCCATATGGAGGGGGGCTCCATATGATTTTAACAGCCTGGGCCTCTTAGCATGCATTGACATAAACCGTCACTAAATGCTTCAGCACTGTACATTTAATATTTCACCCTTTAAGAAGCATCGTTGTGTTTTGTACGCTGTTTCTGTGCTTGGAAGTTGAACGTTTTATATTTTTTCCTTGCGTCCAACCTTCCTGAACCAAGTGTTCGGGTCCTCAAGAACGACATTTAAAAAATAACATGTGATTTTTGGTCAATCACCCAACTTAGCCCGTGGAGATACGAGCATTCAATGTGCTGTAAAACATCAACCATCAATACCATAAGCAGACCAAGGTAATGAATAAATTGTGGTTAACTAAGGTGTCGTCACTGCACATCCCAGCCAAACGATCAAAATACACCTTGCAAACACGAAGTGAAGGCTGTTGGGGATATTGCGCAGTATCGCCTGACATTCATCTTAACTGCTGTTTTACGCACTTCCTCTCTTCCTTGTCCAGCTGACCAAAACTCTGGCTGCGGCTCTAGTAGGCTTGTAAAATCAGGCACAGGAAAAATTGTCGAAGAATCAGCGATGTAATTGGCTTCCAGAGAAAAAACATGCTCCCAAACAACGCTATCACGTGGAATAGGATTGCCTGGCGGTAAGCAAAACGTGATTTGCATGTGAGGCATTTCATAATCCGGACACTGCAGGGAAATTTTCCCACGTTTACGCAACTTACGCCGCTTAGGAAAAAGAAAAGAATAACGTTAGAATGAATCTCGCATGGCCATCTTTAATCATGTATGCAGCGGACCGCAAGGGTGGCATCACGCACCGCATTCGAATGACATGGTATGCAAGGATCTTTCAGGATCAATCCTTGTTTTTAATCCTGCATCGCTCCGCTCTAATGGGGTCTGAGCTTAAACTCGCCCCTCCCTTCGCCCCTTTAATCTCCAGACGCTTCTGATAGAGTAAAACGACGCTGATGCAGCGACGGTTGCTCTCCACTCTCCATCACGAAGGGCGAGCGCTGCTATAAAACATCACCGCTGATAATTCTCAACTAGGATACACGGGCGGTAATGGCCGTAGACATTTGGAAGCCGGTATCCTAACTGAAATCATTCGTTCACGCGCATAATCGTCTGGAGCTGCTATGTTTTTTTTTTTCGCCTTGCTCTGGATTTCTCGAACTTTGCATGTTTCGAGCATTTTCATTCAAACACAATTCTTTTTAAAACTCGTAAATTGACAGAAAATATCATTGAATTCACGCAACTTTGTTGATTTCCTCCCGGTTTTTATTGTTCATTTTTATATTCTTAACGAGCACTTTACCGATGCTCACCTGTTGGTATAGAGACGTGAATGCGCATTTTTTGTTTTTCTCCGCATCTCTAGCGCAATCATATAGTGGAGGAAAGCGACCCTACCTCAAGTATTGGCTGGGCCTAGCGCGTGCTCCCGGTGTAGTAGAGGAGCATGCAAACGCATTTCTCTTTCTTCTATTGTATCTGACGAAAGTTCAGGTTGTTGGTGGTTACTCGTGTAATTTTCTAAACCCCCGTCCTTCAGCAAATCTGTAGTTATCTGATCCTCTCCACCTGATTTACCCTTTTTCATAGTTTCTAATGCTTTTTTGACCTCGTCCTTCGTCACTGGTGGAACGTCTGAATGTTTTTCCCTACCGCCAATCTCGTTACGGTCCTGACTACTTTGGCTACTGTAGAGATCTGTATAGAACTCCTCGGCTACTTTGACTATCTTGTCCATATTCGGGATGACGTCGCCCGTCTTGTCCCTTAGCGCATACATCTGGCTTTGACTATGCCCAATTTCTTCTTTACCGCTTTAAGGCTTCCCCCGTTCTTTACAGCATGCTCAATTTTCTCCATGTTATACTTCCTTATATCGCCCACCTTGCACGTATTGATTAGCTTTGATTTCTCGGCGAATTCTGCCGTCAGTGACTCCACCGCAGCAATGCTTAGATGTCAGATAAGATTGACAATTCAGACGCATATCTGCAAGCCGGCTGATCTGTATCGCCATTCACTCAGTCACACATAACAGGCAATAATTAATTCCTAGCATCACCATCTAAGTTCTGGTCCAAGCATTGGAGGGAGTTTAAAGAAGGCGGGAAGAAGAAGGCGTGACTTCTGTTTCCGCTTCGGTAAAAAAAAAAAAATGTCCTGCAGAGAACTGTACAGCGCTCATTCCTTCTTCAGGAGAGCAAACATGTGTTTCCGCCTTGTGTTCCATTCACGTTATTCCTTGGTCACGCAGACTCGTTCATACGGCTTAGTTAAAGCGGATCTTTATATGTCGGATGATACCCTACGCTATGGCGTCATACTCTTAAATGCGGACCTTATTAGTCTTCGGTAATTTTCCTTTGTCTCCTCACTATAAATATTTAGAAAAAAAGGAATAGAAAGAGGGAGGGAGTCTGGACAAGCAACGCTTTACAGGGCTTAATTCAGTTTAAGATAAATAGAAAGTACTAAGTTCTCATAATAAAATAACGTCGAAGTATAGAAAAATAAAAGGTAAACAAAGATTAAGACTACATAGTGACGATATGCAGTGCTTCGAAACACACAAAAAAAAGAAGAAATAAATAAAACAAACGTTCAAAAGACTTATGAGGTAGTCGAGCTAGTTACGAGTCGAGCTAGGCTGTCAAGTTGCATTGGTTGTCTTTTTTTTTTTTTTGGGGGGGGGGGGGGTTAATGTCCCAAAGCGACTCAGGCTACGAGAACGCCGTACTGGAAGACTGCAGAAATTTCGACCACCTGGGGTTCTTTAACGTGCACTGACATCGCACAGCACACGGGCGCCTAGCTTTTCGCCTCGATCGAAAAGCGGCCGCCGAGGCCGGGATTCGATCCCGCGTCCTTGGGCACAGTGGTCGAGTGCCCTAACCACTGCGCCACGCCGGCGGGGCGACAAGTTGCATTGGTAATCTCTCTGAAGAGTTAAGGCTAAGAAGTTTAGACAGTAACTTGTGAAGTGCTGCATTGTTCGCGGCAACCTGAAATGCACCTTTGCAAAATTTGCAAAATTTTGAAACGTTTGAAAGGTGATGCAGAGGTGGACTTGAAGGCGGTTCGCATGCTATGCGACTCATCAGTGCTGCCTAATGAGTGTGACCATTAAGGGAGAGTGTTTTCCCCTTGATCACTCGCAATCCTATATATCACATTGTGACGCAAAGCTAGAAGCGAGACAATCTGTCGACAAGTCGCCGCCACAGTAGGTGGGACGCCCAAATAGTGCATGTGATTGAATCGGCGATTGCAATAGCAACCAAGCTCTATCTTCAACCGCGCATTACGTCTTCCTATAAGCACAATTCGCGCTTAACTCGGATGCATTGATGAATAGATATAATGTAAGAGCGCCCCTTTGAAACGCGGCGGTAACAGTTGTCACTATCCTCAACCTGTCTTTTGATATATTTCTTTGTATACTTCTTTATACCGCCTTCAGTTATATACACGCTGTATTTTTAAACCCCATTTTTTACTTGAGACTAAGCACCCTTTTATTCCAGTCCTGATAATTAAACACTAATTTCCGAAACGCTGCTTGCTAACATTTACTGCAGATTCATTGACGTTTCTTTTTTTTGTTTGTTTTTGTAACTAAACCGGGCCTCGGGGACAGTGACTGTGCCCACATTGACTGCTGAATCTATACTACCACATTCCAGTATAAGATATTGATTCCTTTGTACGCATGTCCCACACGTGGCACAGGTTTCATGTCCCGCGTCTTCAAAAACCATGGTCTATAGCCTCGAAGAGAAGGCCACTGCCTCTTGAGGTTTCATAAAACGCTTCCTTCTTAATTTTCTTTGAAAACAAAACGTTTTCTATGCAAGTGTTAGGTCGAATTCTTCGCCTTTTTCTGTGTTTGTTTTTTTTTTACCTGGCGTTTAATGTTCTTTATTTCTCCGCCTTGCGCTCCTACTAACTAGTGCTGAGTGTTCTGCTCCCTTTCCGCCACTGTGAGACAACGCTTTTTGGACACAGGTGTTCGAATACCTAATCTGCCCAAATATCACCGCCCATTTTCCTTAGCCATTATTCGTATACCATTTTGCTATGAGCTTCTCGTGCTTCCAAAGATGCCTCCGACGCCGACGAGAGTGCCTCTTGCGACTACGTGAACGTCCTTTGTGGGCCGCCCACGGGGAACTAAGCCTTCAGTGTTGAGGTCGATTTTCTCGGGTGCTTCAGTCCCTACGGATTCGCCTCCAAATATTTAAAACTGGTATGTTCCAGTACGAAATATTCAGTGCAAGGACCGTGCATGCGTGAAATTTCTAAACGCCTTGTCATTTACTTCGTCGTACGCAAGTATATTCGTGTGCTTCGGGATATTGCATAGATAACGTCGCACCGCCACCGACTGCAGGTATATTTTACTCCATCTGTGTGCAAAACCTGTGTGCAAAATAACTGAATATTATTTTAGGCATTGACCAAAGGGTCAACGTCCTGACTGATATATGCTACCGTGAAGGAAGAATAGAAATTTTACATTGAAGAAATTCCCAAGACATCCGCTTCATTTGATAATATGCCTGCGACTAGCATGTTATACAACCCGACTAAGCATTGTCGCCTTAAGTTCTCAATCTAAAAGCGCTAATGCCCTTTTGACAGAATGTAAGATGGAGTCCAAAGACAGACGCCGCCCGCTTCCCACAGTAATCGAGAAAGGTAATAGTAAGTGCAGTAAGCAACGAGGTTTAGAGCAAACGCACTACTCTCCGGGCTACAACTACCAAGTTCGCCGAATATTTAAGAGTGATCATGAGCCCTTCTCGAGTCCCCATCTCATCGTCTTCTCCTTAAGCATCTGAGCAGGAACAACGATATATTAAAATTGTAGCTCTACTCTCCGGGCAGCTCATTTCTGTGTACCTTGGGTAGGTTGCAGCATCGGACGTTCAAGCTGGCGTTGTACCGAGTCAATTACAAGCACAGGGTAGCCGCAAGAGCACAAATCACTGCGTATACGCTCACGAGTCAAGAAACAACGTTTTTGAAAAGCAGGATGCATATAGACTTGAAATCAAGGCAACGGTTTGTGTGCATCGGTGTTTGGCAAACGTTAAAATATAGATGCGAGGACTGTCGGCAGAGGAGCAAATCCAAAAAGGCGAGGCGGCCACTTGTCTCCACTCCGACAGTAAACTGAGTAACAGGTTCGAAGTTAGCCAGGTGCGCTGTAAAATTGTGTAAAGCCTCTGCACGCGGACAGCAGATGCATCCTACACGCATCCGGAACACCAAAGACTTCATCGAAAGGGTTCGGCGTCTGGAAATATACACAGGGTAAATCATGGTTTCATACAAAGTAAAATCCCTCTTCATCAGGCCCGGCCGCGGTGGTGCAGTGGTTAAGATGCCCGACTACTGTGTTGGAGTGCCCGCGTTCCATCCCGACCGCTAGCGGCTGCGTTTCGATGGAGACGACATTCAGTGACGTCCGTGCACTGTGCAATGTCAGTGCACGCTAAAGTACCCCAGGTGGTAAAAATTTCCGTAGTACTCCTCTATGGCGTCTCATAGCATTAGTCGCTTTGGGACGCTAAAGCCTAAAAACCAAAGCAAACCTTTTTTTACCAGCGTTCCAATAGACCTTGCTGTATAAGTCTGTACAGCTGGCCTTAAGGCCGCCCTGATGCTGTCCGAGAGAACTTGGGTCGATATGCACGACCTGGCATGACTTCTCAGCTTCTGTCTATTTAACACGTATTAAGGTGAAAACCTTTATACGCTCGTCAGTATGGACAGGATTTGTGAGTCCGCGGAGGATGTAACAGCATCATTGCCGAGAAATTAATGGTTGTAGGAGCTCTAGGAGGGCGAAATGTGTCGGTTTGCAAAATTTATTTGATGTGAAGTAATTAGTTAATAGGAGCCAAAAGAGACAATTCGACGTCAAAATAGCCCAAGACGTCAATATACTGTAAAGACGTCAAAGAGAGAGAGAGAACTTTTATTTGGTCCAAGAGCGACTATCGCGTTCTTCGGGAGTTAGTTCGGGAAGGTAGGACAGTCGCCTTCAGTTGCAGGCCGGTAGCTCTTGAACCCTGGCGGCATCTTAAAAACCGACACGACATTGAAAAATACGTCAAAATTTCGTAACAATGTTGCAGAGCCTAATGTCAGGTCTTGTTATTGCGTTACAGCGTCAAAAAGAATCAGTCAAGAGTGAAAGAGTAAAAAAGTAGTAAAAGAGAAAAAGTCAGAACCGGGAAAGGTAGGAAGAGAAAGAGAAGCAAAATAAAAAAGACAAAAAGAAGCAAATGAGTGCAAAGTGTCAAAGAAAAGGCTTTCGCCTTACCGCACGTAACGCAGATCTATGTGCCTCCAACGAACTTTTATTTGTTTTTTTTTTACTCTTGAGGATGTTCTGTACAGACAGATCCACAGAGTAGCTGTGGGTGCGTCCATTTGCGTAATGGTCACAAACATAGCAATGGTAGACATCGAAGACGACGCACTTGCATCGTCCAGGCCCATTTAAAAAGTGTTCTTGAGGTATATGTACGACTGCTCTTGCATCCTGAAAAAGCATCTTTGGAGGATATTACTCTCCACCTGAACGACTTTTTACCTGCCGTACATTTGACCGTCGAAGAAGGGATAAATGCCTACCCACCCTTTTTGGATGTGCTAGTCTGCCTAGAGTCAATATTGTAACGTAACGTTACACAAAAGGCGCTCTGGCACTCTGGCACCGCAGAACACCAACAGTCAGTCAGGGCAGCACAAAAGCGTATTAGCACAAGTGCCGTATTATATGCGAGCGTGGCATATGGGAGGATTTGATCCCACGTCTTATGCTCTATATCCACGTACGTAGACAGCATGTCGGCCAGAGTTCTGTTTAGCCGTTCCACCAAGCCATTAGTTTTCGGGTGGTATGCCGTGGCCCGTCTATGGCTAGTGTGTGTAAGGTTCAGTACAGCCTTAGTCAGGCGGGCCGTAAAAGCTGCCCCGCGATCGGTAATAACAGCCGGAGCGCCATGACGCAGTACGATGTCGTGGACAAAAAACCCTGCGACTTCGGTGGGAGTTCCGTTTGTGAGCGACGCGGTCTCAGCATATCGGGTCAAGTAGTCTGTCGCGACAACAATCCAACGCTTTCCATTACTTGACTAAGGGAAAGGACCAAGAAGATCCATCCCCACTTGTTGGAAAGGAGTTTTCGGTGGAGCGATCGGCTGAAGAAATCCAGCTGGTTTCACGGGTGGAGTCTTTCGGCGTTGACAATCACGGCAGGTTTTAACGTAAGATCGCACTGAAGGTAATAATTTCGGCCAATAGTATTTCTCCCGAATTTTTTCAAGCATACGACTAACTCCCAAGTGGCCGGAGGACGGTTCGTCGTGACAAGCGCTTAAGATGTCAGGCCGTAGGTGCGTAGGCACTACAAGTAGAAATGTCTCTTTTGATCTTTCAAAATTGCGCTTGTAGAGAACTCCACTTCGTAAAGCGTATGACTGCAAGCCAGGACGAAAAACAAGCGGTACTCTACCACCGCGTCCTTCCAGATAATCGATGAGCGGCGCCAGCTCCGGGTCCTTGCGTTGAAGGTCAGCCGTATGGGATTGGGTAATGGCCCCAATAAAAGGAAAATCGTCGGCGGTTTCCACTGCAGTGCAATGGTGCGCGTGACAAGACATTCGCATCTTGGCGTTTATATCCCGACTTATAGACAACACTGACGTCATACTCTTGAAGACGGAGGCTCCAACGAGCTAAGCGTCCAGACGGGTATTTAAGGCTTGCCAGCCAGCACAAGGAATGATGGTCGCTGACAATACGGAAGGGTCGTCCGTACAAATATGGTCGAAACTTGCTGATGGCCAAGATTACCGCAAGGCACTCCTTCTCCGTTGTCGAATAGTTCGCCTCCGATCGTGAGAGTGTTCGGCTCGCGTAGGTGATAACCCGTTCTACTCCGCCTTGCCACTGAATGTGTACCGCGTCGAGGCCAACGTTGCTAGGATCAGTGTGTACGTCGGTTGCTGCGTCTTCATCGAAATGGGCGAGTATTAGGGGTCTGTGTAGGCGACTTCTAAGCTCCTGGAAGGCTTGTTCTTGATCGTCTCCCCACAGGAAGGGTATGTCTTCTCTGGTTAGTGCTGTCAGTGGTTCAACTATCTTAGAAAAATCTTGGACAAAGCGTCGGTAGTATGAACAAAGACCTAGAAATCGTCGAAGTGCCTTTTTGTCGGTGGGGCGTGGAAAATTTGACACTGCAGTAGTCTTCTCGGGATCAGGAAAAACGCCCTGTGCACTGACAACATGGCCGAGAAAGCGTAGTTCCTTGAAAGCAAAGTGGCATTTCTCAGGCTTGATCGTTAGTTGCGCGCCTTTGAGTGCTTGAAGCACGATGCGCAACCGGTCCAACTGTTGCTCGAAAGTAGGCGAGAAAATAACGACATCATCTAAGCACACCAAGCACAACTGCCGCTTCAGACCTGATAAAACCGTGTCCATCATACGTTGGAACGTGGCCGGTGCAGAGCAAAGACCAAACGGAAGCACCTTAAACTCGTACAGGCCGTCGGGCGTCACAAATGAAGTCTTCTCTCGGTCTCTCTGATCCACCTCGATTTGTCAGTATCCGCTTTTGAGGTCTAATGAGGAGAAGTACCTGGCGTCGCGTCGAGGGCATCATCAATCCTTGGCAGCGGATAGACGTCCTTTTTAGCCACGTTATTTAACTTTCGGTAATCGACACAGAATCTCAAGGTGCCATCTTTCTTTTTGACAAGGACCACTGGCGACGCCCATGGGCTCATCGAAGGCTGGATCACGTCGTCCGCAAGCATTTCATCCACTTGCGTTTTAATGGCGTCACGTTCCTTAGGCGAAACCCGGTACGGGCGCTGGCATACCGGTAACGTGGTCTCATCGGTGATGATGCGGTGCTTGGCGACAGGAGTATGACCGACCTTAGAGCCTGTGGAGAAGCAGTCTGCGAAATTGCTCAGAAGAGCCGAGAGAAGATTCCTCTGATCGGACCTCAAGTCGGGGTTAATTTTAACGGTTTGCAGAGCATGACAAGGTGCGGCCTCTTCTTCGGGGTTCGCTCCGGTGGTGCATAAATGAGGCAAGGCAGTAACATCGTGAAGGACGGCAACAGCCGTGTCCTTGGCGAGATGCCACATCTCCTTAGCAAAATTTGTCAGGAGGACAGTAGCACAACTGTTCTGTAGTAGTACGAGTCCTCGAGCAACGGCTAATTCCTTCTCGAGTAGTAGCGGAAGGTGCCCATCCGTGATGCCCTCGTAATCGCGGAATAAGCCATGCTTTACAAGAACCAACACACTAGAACGTGCCGGAACCGTCACGTCATCGTCGACTGTACGCAAAACGTTCAGACCCGGATCTTCGTCTTCAATGCGCGCCACGGCTCGTTTCGTCGAAAAGGAAACACGCGCTTCTTTCAGGTCAATGACAGCGCCGTTGGTCTGCAGGAAGTCTAGACCAAGGATAAAGTCTTTCGAACATTCAGGAAGCACGATAAATTATCCGACATACACAAAACCACGGATGCCGACCCGCGCTGTGCACTTGCCTGCAGGTTCGATCAAGTGGCTTCCCGCCGTGCGAATTTTCAGCCCGGACCAATGTGTCAAAACTTTCTTCAATTCTCGGGCGAGACCACGGCTCATTACTGAATAATCGGCACGAGTGTCGAGTAACGCGGTGACATCCACTCCATAAATCGTTACACATAAATCGGAGGTAGTATGCCGGATGCTGTCGCTACCTGACACAAGCGAACTCTCGTCGGGTCGGCCTGACGATGACGGAGGATCTTCACATTTCCCGACATCAGCGACCCTGCCTCCGAAGGCCGCTGGTATTAGTTTTCCCGGCTAGGGCTGGGAGAGGAGCGGCGTCGGGAAGAGTGGGGACTTGTCGAACGGTAGCTCAACGGGGACGTAGACCGACGCTCTTGGTAACCGGACGTGACGGGATACTGTCGCGCTGCAAGGTCGCTTGCATTCTCAGTAGGCCGTCCGTCATTTCGAGGGTAGAGTTCCTCCGAGGCGAAACCCCGCATGTTGACGCGGCGGTACGGGCACGCCCGGTAAAGGTGACTGGCTTCCCCGCAATGATAGCACAGGGGCCGACGGTCCCGGGGCCGCCATACTTGACTTTTACGGGGTCGCTGGTAGATTGGCGGAGGGGAGTAGTGAGGCTCCATGCGGCTCTATGCGAGTCCCTCCATGCGAGGACCCTGCGGCTCCATTGCTGGAGCTGCGGCGTTGGTACTATGGTCCGGCGGGGGAGCCCTACGTAAGACTGACGCGTAGGTGGGCCTCGCGTCGAACGTCTGGTGGGGAACGCGCTGCTGGGGAACGTCAGCAACTTGCTGAGCTGCCATACGCACCTCGTCCCGGACGACTACAGCCAGTGAAGGAAAAGCTGTTGTGTTGCAAGGCATCCGGAGCGCTTGCAGTTCCTCCCGCACGACAGAACGGATGAGATTTCGCAGTGTGTCCATGTCGCTGCCGACATGCACAGGGGGTGCGTCGGACCCAATGATGTTCACGTCACGGTTGTACTGACGGGCTCGGTGTTGTAGCGTTGTCTCCATGGTCGCTGCCTCACTGAGAAACTCCGCCACAGTGGGCGGTGGACTGCTCACCAGTCCCGCGAAAAGTTCTTCTTTAACGCCCCGCATCAGGTGACTCAGTTTCTTATCTTCAGGCGTTTGTGGGTCTGCACGCTTGAAAAGGCGTGTCATGTCCTCAAAGAACATACGCACGCTCTCGTTCTACGCTGATTGCGCGAGTGTAGCGCAGCTTCTGCTCGCTCCCGGCGGTCGGCGCTAGGAAAGGTGGCTTTCAAATCACGACAGAAGGCTGCCCAGGATGGAAAGGAAGCCTCATGGTTTTCAAACCATGTCCGTGCAGACTCTTCAAGAGCGAAGTACACGTTATGGAGCTTGCGCTCATCAGTCCACCCGTTGTAACGAGCAACTCGCTCGTAGTTCTCAAGCCAGTCCTCGGCGTCCTCGAACACGTCGCCATGAAAAGAGGGGGCTGTTCACGGCTGATGACACAGGATGTGGGTGGGAAGCCTGCTCTCAGATGTCATTGCAGCAGGTTCTACGGCCGTCTGAGGGTGCGTCGTCCTGGTAGCGGCCGGAAGGGGTCCGAATTCAGGAGGCTCTCCGCGTAGGCGGCGGCCGAGGCGTTGATGTACGGGGGTAAGCTCCGTATTGACAGGTTGATTATGCAGGACTGGATCGATACCCGGCAATTCCTCCACCAGATTTGTAACGTAACGTTACACAAAAGGCGCTCTGGGACTCTGTCACTGAAGAGCACCAACAGTCAGTCAGGGCAGCACAAAAGCGGAGCACCATTTCGCTTCGTCGTCTTCTCCGAATCGCCCGTTCAAATCTTCGTCATCTATGAATGGCATGTGTCAATATTAGCTATTACCGAAAACCCACAAAAACCAGCTGTTACCTTCATCACAAATCTCTACACCCTGATTCCCAAGCTAATTCGGTTGTTTCGTTAGTCCTCCGCCGCAAACAAACCTCTGTTCCAGACAGGAAGATCTCGCGGTTGAAGGGCAACACGTATAAGTGTGATAGTAGTAAACATAGCGCCCAGCGGAAGAAAAGCCTGAGGGCCAGCGCCGCCTAGCTGAGCCAGCCGAAAGCAGGAAATTGTGACGCGCATCAGCATACCCGCGTCCTCCGCTATCCTCCCTTTGCTCCGCGTGCCTTGTCACTGTCCTGGCATCACTTTCGCAATAATGATAATCGTGATCGAATGGTCGCGCTCTTCTAAGCGAGCAGGCATTTCATTTTCGAGCGCCGCTGTATTGATAGTAGTGCCCTCATGGGCGGCGCTACATTTAAGCCGCTTTATTCAGACAGCAGTTCAAACAGACACTTTCTTTAATCCGTACATGTACTCCATATGGTTCCCAGAGCAGTTCAGCCCTGTCTGTTCTCTCTGTGGACATCAAAAGGCAGACACACCACACATCCTATACTCATGTAATCAAGACAAGCCATCACAGAGTCGGCAGCTCTCTACCCAATCTCAGTGGGAGGCCGCGCTGCTCAGCTCCGACCCGGAGGTTCAACTCCGAGTCACGGAGCGGGCTGAAGAGGTCGCCGAACGACACCGTCGGTCGGCCACCTGGCGTCCAGCCTAGAAGAGGAGTCCACCGCGGGGGCGGGAACGTCAACCCACCCCGCGCCTACGACCTCTTCTTTAATAAAGTTTACCTCCTCCTCCTAGACGCATTTTCGCCGGAGATTCCCATGTTTTGCGTTTTGAACTTTTATTGGCGCCGACATTTATTTGTATATCGCTTCCGACCAAATGTGCTCGAACTCGATGGGCAGGCGCAGATTCCGCTTAGTTTAATACAGTTACTGTTAATGCTTGAGCATTAATACGATCATGGGGCGGAAAGTACCTGTCTACAGAATATTATTGCAGAGGGTGTCCACGCACATAAATGAGATCGATCGGAAGTTAATTCACAACTACTAATTCCTAGCTATGGTCAACTCAGTGATGACTCCCAAATTGAGGTAGCCACCGGGAAAATTTCGCGAACTGAAACCCCAAAATTTGACATGGTCTGAACTTCACCAATTTTCATATCCAACCTTATTTTTTAGCAATGGCCAGGTAAGTGGTGCCCTCGAAGTTTAAATGGGCTACTCACAAATGTGACCCACAGGACCCCCTAATTTCACGCGGATATCAACCGAAGATCGGACGCAGAAATATTAACCGGAGTGGTATTTTAAACATACCAGGGAGCGGAATTTTCAGTGTTGACGTACCCTACGCGGGCAAGCTGCTGATCCGCCTATTTTGTTTTCTGTAATTCAAGAAGGTGGCTTCGAAAACACTGAGAGTAGTGCAAGTCATCTGCGCAAAGCAGTCTTTCAGAAATATATATATATGCATTACGAGGCTCTGGGTCGTGTAATCGTGACCTGTTCCAGTCTAATCTGGGGAATGCACAACCGCACGCGCCGAGACCATTTCAAGGATGAAAATCGGGGCCAGCATCCCATAAGGTTAAATTTTGCAAATTTGATTTCATATCCATTTAGTCCTCTGACATTGGCCACTTGGGTGACGAAACCGCGGATTTCAAACGTCCCCCGGAAACGACCCCACCATTCACACACCACCGAGTGCCTCTGAAATTTGCTACATGATGCAGCCTGCGATATCTCGCCGACCTTAGAGCCCACTATCTTGTAATTTTTGTGACTATACCAGCTCGTGTCATTCGTGTTATGTGATCATGCTGATGACCAACTAAATAAAACAAAACAAAAAGGAAGCTATGGAATACGCTCCTGGTAACTGTATCATATCTGCTTGTGCGCGCATTTATCTTTGCTTCCAAGCACACACGTGCCGACCCTTCCCTTCGTGATAACCTTTCCTTTCACTCTACCCTCTCGCCCAACGTGGCTTTATATACGATGCAATAAACGCCTTCGGGCATTCGTTCCATCGACACGTACTGGTGTTCGTCACTCTGTCAGTCGCGATGTCTGATACAGTAACTGGATACGCTAACCACGGTCTTGCTGCTTTTTCGGAGAGTATGGCAGATTTACGAACTGTAGCCCTCAACGTCATGACACGTCAAATAATTCGACTGATGTCCTTCCGGGAACAAGGCTATCTCGACGCACGCATTGCATTTGCTGGTGGTTCTTCAGATTAAAATGTGATGTGCCGCGACAGTAAGAAGGGTCCTGAAGTACACGCACAGGCGCACAATCTTTCCAGACTATGTCATTTCAGTTCAGAAGTTCATTTTTAACAGAATGAGGCTTTTGCGTGAGTATTTTTATATGCCAGCTATAATCCCGGAAGATAAGAGGTGGCAGACCATCAATCTTTCTGTTCAAGAAATATCATGAGAAGTCACATCGTTACGTGCAAATAGTCAAATTCGGATCAAGTCAAACTTTGGGGGCCATTTGGCCATATTTGCGGGTAGCCCCCTTACAATCCGAGGGCACCTCTGATTTGTTCATTGCCGAATCAGGTTGGACACTAAATTTGGTGAAGTTCGGACCGCGTCAAATTTTGGGGCTCCAGTTTGCCAAAATTTGCGAGTCTCCACCTCAATTCGGGAGTCATCACTAAGTTGACAATAGCTAATAACTATTATGCCAATTCATAGTTGCCGGCTGACTCTATGTCGATATTATTGGTATGCGGAAACCTTCTGCGGAAATATTTTGTAGTCAGGTACTTTCCGTCCCATGAGCATATTAATATCCAAGCATTGCAGCCAATTTGCGGCGGCACCTCGACTATTTCGAGCAGGTAGACAGCCAGATACAAATGAGTCCCGGCGGCAACAAAAGTTCAAAACACGCCGGCCATCTGCAGCTTAAATGTGTCAACCGCTTTCTCAATGAAGCAGGTGAACTATAGCGCCGCCCCCGCAGACTATGCTGTCTCATGGCAGCGGTCCACGCATCAAAACCTACCACTCGCTTTTTAGAGCGCGACTATCTTATCATGATCATCGGTATCGCAGCAATGACGCCAGGGCAGTGATAAGTCATGCGGAGCAAATGGAGGGTCGCACTGGCAGGGGGCGTGAAGATACGCGTGACGATTTTCTGCTTTCGGCTGGCTCGTCTAGGAGGCGCTGACGTTCAGTTTTGCTTAAAACTGGGCGCTGCGTTTAGTTCTGTTCGCACCTGTACGCCGCGATTTGTCCTCTTGTGTCTACCCATGGCATGTCATTTACTCAGTACAACGGCAGCTTGGACGTCCAGTGCTGCAACCATCATAAAGTACACAGAAACGGGCTGCAATTCCATATGTGCCAAGCGCCAGTAAATCCCTTGCGCGTACCTTGCGCTTTTATGACGTACAGCTTCACCTCGCATGTGCCAGCTAATAAACTGAGGAGTCTGCTGGTACAAGTAAAGGATCAACTAAAGAGAACAAAATTTCCCAGGCGTAGTACAAGAAATTCCTTGCGCCGACTTCCCGTCAGTGTACATGGCGAGCCAGGTGACAAGAAACGAAGATTGCCTTATCACATTAGGGGCGATAGAAACCGGCGCCTAGATCAAAATGCACTTTCCGAGCACTCGATATATCTGTTAAAACATAACTGGGCCAAGTCTTTAAAAAAAAAGGGGGCAAGAGGTCGCGACTCAATCTTTTGTGATTGATCATCAGACGACTACATGCACTCATACGCTTAATCGGGATGACGGGAACTTGGCCCCGATCTACGAAAGATGGCTCGGCTCGCTCATTCACCGCCTTTAAAAAGTGACTCTACTACATTTTGCATCATTAAGAACAAGCATCCCGTGTAGAAGCTGAAACGCGTTTTCATCCTCATTTTTTTTTTCGGTGTCTTCCACTTTCATCGCGCATCATACCAACCGGACGGAATTCTGTTAGATCCTCCACTGCAAGCTTTGTCTCACACGCGGCCTTTCCAGTTTAGGGCGCTAAGTTGACACAGCCGATGTGATTACATCAACGTTCCATTAGACATGGCTAGGTCTATCGATTCACACTTCCTCTGTGGCCCACAAAAAGTTTCTAATTCGTTTTCGTGCTTTTTGTTTCGAAATGAAGCCGACGGTCTTTGCTTGTACTTCTTCAACTATTACCTTAAGCCTAATTACTATGCGCAGCGGGGCCCTGAAAACTAAACTCCGAGCTCCACGCTATGTAGGCTCAAAGCTTAACTAGGCCTGCTCTACGAACAAGCGATCATGGCGTCGCAATACGCAGGTCAAGCGAAAGGGTTACGTAACAGAGAATAAGTCGATCATTGCTGATGCAATATTTACTTAATCAGAAAATAATCTCTTTCTGCAGTTCTCACTCCTCACCTGAGAAAGTAGCTCGAAGGGACCACTGTGTGCGTCCAGGAAATTCTGAGAGCATGCCATTAGGGGTGGGTATATTGAGACGTGATAATATTCATCTTCAAAAATACTTTATAGGCCATTGATTTCTTTCTATTGTCTTTTCAGGAACATGTGAAATTACATTAGATTCTGGGCTATCTTTGTAGCTGCACTACAGCATTTCTCCAACAGCGCGCGCTCCAAAAAGACGTCCAATGATTTTTGAAATAAATATTTTATTGGTCCATAGAAGGACGAAACCTACTCAATTCACTGGCTGATTTCGTCAAAATCTCTCCTCTTCCCCATTTGAATGACTTTCATCTATGTTCAGTGCACTGTATCACAGCACCACTGAAAATTATAAACAGCGAATTCTTCACTAGCATCAGGAAAATGCCTCCAAAAGTATTCCCGATAACAGGCTTATAGACATTTAGGATATTAGCACAGTAAAAGAATCCACACCCAGTGATGTAACACAAGCTTTCAAACATAGGCATACAGGTTGTAGCCTGCCTAGCGTTCACTATATGGCGAACACTGAGGCGTGTGAAATTATTTGTGACCATATTGAGCTAAATTATTTCTCCCTAAAAAGGCTGTATTATCGCTTAATCAGTGTGTTAGAATATATGTAAGGAACACATTGTTAATTATTAATAGCAGCTATTTCGCTATGGAAGTGCAAAAGAGTTTAGCTGCGTTAAAGCAGGAGAAATGGGGAGCTCACCACTAAGACAGAGAAAACCTTTATTACAAGTAGGAATTCGGGGCGCGCAGGACCTTGGGTCGCCGCACGACCCCAGTGAAATTCAAGAGTTTATGTCCCTCAGCATCATACCACTGGCAGTACCGCCGCTGGCGATGTTCTGCACGGCCGGGTACTTCGCGAACTCAGCAGGGCCTCCCAGTAATGCCAGGTCTTCCGTTGTTCTAGGCTCCGCGGGGGGGGGGGGGGGGGGGGGAGGGTCCGCCTAGCAGAGGGAAAGGATGTGGAGGGAAGAGGCAAAGTGTTCTTGGCAGAGGGTAGAAGCAAGAGTGTGGAAGGAGGGATGGTACTGCGAAAGAGTGTGGAGTGAAGTAAGAGTGTGTGTTTGTAGTCTGCGCCATAGTGTTGCGTGTTTATTGTCTAGGAATGGGTGAGGTGGGGGGTAGAGCTGGCGCGAGGCTCTGTAGGCCGCGTCAGCTCGCTGAACGAGTGCACGCGCTCCTTCGTAAATCCCGGATTAGAGGTCACCTGAGCTCGGTTTAAAGAACCTCGAGCTAAAAGATTGGCAGCCTCGTTTCCGGCATCCCCGGAGTGCGCACGCACCCATATAAGCTCCACATGGCGGGGCGGGGGTGCATCGGGTGAGTCCAGTATGCCAAAAACAGGGACATGGACTCAGCCACGTAAAAAATTTAGAATTGCTGTTTTTGAATCAGTTAAAATGCACTGGTCTTCCGTGCAGGTTAAGGCTAATGCAATGGCAGCTTCCTCTGCAGCTTCTGGGGAGGTGTCTGGGGGGAGGGGGTAATGGGATGAGAGGGGATTACGAGGAATCCACCACGGCTGCGGTCACTTCATAAGCCGTACATGGAGCGTCCATCCATACGGCGTCCGAATAAAAGAACAAGCTGATATCCTGTGATATATGGAAGAAGCTTGTTCCAGGCTTCTTGGGCAAAGTGTTACCGCCGTAGAACCAACCCGCAATATTTTATTCGGATGGTGTCTCATTATATCAGGCCTATATACATTCTACTGTACACACAAATCAGGAGTTGTTGCAGAGTGCATCAATTGAAAAATCTAAACTGCGAGTGTATGTCCTTATGACCCTCATTATACCTGAACATCGACATGCTTTTCCAAACCCCCTGTGCTGAACGCTGGCGCACCTCCCATCCGCCCGTCCGTCCGTCCGTCCGTGCGTCCATCCATCCATCCATCCATCCATCCATCCATCCATCCATCCATCCATCCATCCATCCATCCATCCATCCATCCATCCATCCATCCATCCATCCGTCCGTCCGTCCGTCCGTCCGTCCGTTCATCCATCCATCCATCCATCCGTCCGTCCGTTCGTCCATCCGTCCGTCCGTCCGTCCGTCCGTCCGTCCATCCATCCATCAATCCACCCATCCATCCATCCGTCCGTCCGTCCGTCGGTCCGTCCATCCGTCCGTCCGTCCGTCCGTCCGTCCGTCCATCCATCCATCCATCCATCCATCCATCCATCCATCCATCCATCCATCCATCCATCCATCCATCCATCCATCCATCCATCCATCCTTCCGTCCTTCCGTCCTTCCGTCCGTCCGTCCGTCCATCCATCCATCCGTCCGTCCGTCCGTCCGTCCGTCCGCCCGTCCGTCCATCCATCCATCCGTCCGTCCGTCCGTCCATTCATTCATTCATCCAAGCATAGTTTGACCACAATATAAATACGTAAATTATTATATCGATGATCACATTATTATTTCGCATTAACAAACACCAGTAAACATCCTCTCCTATGCTTTCATTGGCTTCAGTGACTATTAGCCCCTTTGCAATCAAATCCTTACCACGAGTAAGTATGAGTACGACTGATGTGCCAGACTGCGAATTCCCGATAACCTTCTAGATTTTCTTACTGATAACACTTTAAGTGCCAGAAAGGAATGAGCCCCGACAACGGCTTGTGGAGTATCTGTATAGCGCTATTTGCTGTCTCAGTTGTAAACATGCCGCACCGATGAGAAGGCGAGGATGTTTTCTCGGCTCGACACCAAGAGGAAAGAAAATGTATTGAGATTGCAAAATTGATGTCAAACTTTACATGAACAGAGCTGGTTGGGAGGGTGCTCTTTCTGCCCTTTAAAAATTGATTGTCCTTTCATTCGTTTTCCCAATCTTTGATTAGGTTAGTATTCGTGGATTTTCTTGCTGGTATGGCACCTCTGTTGAGGGCTGAGACAAAATGGTTACAAGAAGTTTTTTAGGCGTGCGGTTGTAGGAAGTTACCTCTCTCGCGCAGTTGAGAAGATACGGTTGTTCAGAAAAATATGTCATAGACGTTGGAGGTGTACAGACAGACGTATCTAAGGTATCGTTCTGTTTGTAGTCTATGTATATACCAACCCGTCTGGGGAACGAATGCTGAAATTCAATATCTTGGGTAACAACATAGCAATATAAGAACGCTAACAATCAAATACACAGGACAATGTGATGAAGAAATATTTTTAGGATGAAAAGATTATACAGGAATATCAAATTGCCTCTGAGCGTCTGGAAAAGTAGAAAGTTGTTAGGGCCAAGAAGGTGATAAAAAGAGCCGATTTAACAAGGATATAGGCTAAAGAAGTTAAGTGCTAATGAAGAACGTCGTAAAATGTAGCAAATCATAGAGAGATTTAGCTTACCGTGGACCCGCGATCCGCCACCGTGACTCTCTATATACCTGATTGGTGCCGACGCGGCAGGTCTGTGCGCCGACCTCTAGTATATGGCGCCATCTATCGGCGTTAAGGGGTGTCTGGGCATGCGCAGTGGAACGCGCGGTGGCGGATCACGGTAGCGGATCGCGGATCACGGTAAGCTAAAACTCTCTAATATGACACACGGTGTCAAGGGCGGCATAAACATGGTTGTTTTATGAGCTTCTAAAACAGCAATATACTGAAAGCAGGCGCATTAAAAGGTGTTGCGAATTACATAAAAGAGTCCAAAATAAACCTTCGAAACTGCTTGCCTGCATCGAAGAGTTCGGACCTCTGTAACCCCCGTACACAATATATTAAGGCCGGAAAATACAAAAAGCCTACTTCTGCTATAAAGGGAAGCCGAGGCACAGTTAGCACATACACGTTCCTTTTTTTCTGATCAATCACGCCAAGTTCTCAATACAGTCAACATGGCCGCGGCATCTAACTAAAGGATAATTCTTTAAAAAGGGTTGTCTCCAGGAGGTCTGAAGAGTCTTTAAAGTGTAGCAGCAGGTTTCAACCCACCCCGTTATCGACGTAGTGGTCATGTTTCTATATATATATATATATATATATATGTATATATTATATATATATGACCCCTTATGACCCTCATTATACCTGAACATCGACATGCTTTTCCAAACCCCCTGTGCTGAACGCTGGCGCACCTCCCATCCGTCCGTCCGTCCGTCCGTGCGTCCATCCATCCATCCATCCATCCATCCATCCATCCATCCATCCATCCATCCATCCATCCATCCATCCATCCATCCATCCATCCATCCATCCATCCATCCATCCATTCATCCATCCATCCATCCATCCATACATCCAGTCTCCCTCGTTATCATAGTCTACCACGTCGCCACTCTCGCATCGTACTACCGTTGGGTAGAGATGAGGCCAACGGCGAGTGCCTCGTATTGCTTATCCGCATGCGCGTCCTGGCTACGTCATCGGCTGCGCAGCAGGTTGTCCCGCCCAGTCACCCCCCTGCTATACAAGCGCTATACAAGCAGTAAAAACAAGGCCTGGGGCCGATTGTGGCACCGATCATCAGCTTCTTGTTGCCAAAATTAAGCTTCGATTGAGGAAAACTCAGAAAACTAGAAGGCCTTTCAGGTATGATCCGGATCAAATTCCATTAGAATATGCTGTGGAAGTGAGCAATCGATTTCAAGAATTAGATCTAGAAGACAGAGAGCCCGAAGAGATGTCGACTGATGTTCGTGATATAATACAAGAAGTTGCTACTAAGGTAGTTCCAAAGCAAAAGAAATGCAAGAAAGCAAACTGGTTATCTGAAGAGGCTTTGCAAATAGCTGAGGAAAGGAGGATGGCAAAAGTTATGGAGGAAAGAGAAAGATACAAGGTTCTCAATGCGGATTTTCAGAAAATAGCAAGGAGAGATAAGAATGCCTTCCTGAACATACAGTGCCAAGCAGTTGAGGACAACAGCCAATTAAGGAACACAAGAGCTCTGTACAAGACAATCAAAGATATCAAAGGAAGCTTCTGTGCTAAGCTGGGCTTGATAAAGGACAAACGAGGCAAGGACCTCACTGAAGCCTCAGAGATAAAGAAAAGGTGGCAGGAATACACAGGAGAACTGTACAAGAAGGACCCGAATGTGCAAACCCAACATAAGACGGTTGTGATTACTGATCTCGAGCCGGGCATCCTGAAGAGGGAAGTTGAATGGGCCTTAGCCAGTCTTGCTAAGAAGAAAGCCAGCGGAAGTGATGGCATTCAAACTGAGTTGCTTCAAAACCTCAACCATGACGCTGTTAGCATTCTGCATACATTATGTCAGAAGATTTGGACAACTCTGCAGTGGCCACAGGATTGGAGGAGGTCAGTTTACATCCCCATTCCAAAGAAAGGCAGTGTCAAAGATTGTTGCAACTACCGCACGATCGCACTTATTTCGCATGCTAGCAAGGTGATGTTGAAAATCCTCCAAGGTAGGCTGCAGCAGTATGTGGATCGGGAGCTTCCGGACGTGCAAGCTGGGTTTCGCAAGGGCAGAGGAACTAGAGACCAAATTGCCAACCTCCGCTGGATCATGGAAAAAGCAAGAGAGTTCCAGAAACCCATCTACTTCTGCTTTATTGATTATGCGAAAGCGTTTGACTGCGTAGATCACAGCAGATTCTGGCAAGCTCTCCAAGAGATGGGAGTTCCAATTCACCTCATCTGTCTCCTCAGGAACCTGTATGAAGGACAAGAGGCCACAGTCAGAACTGGGCATGGTCTTACCGATTGGTTTCCGATTGAGAAAGGAGTGAGGCAAGGCTGCATACTGTCGCCCTGCCTATTTAACCTATATGCAGAGTGCATCATGAGGAAGGCCGGTCTGGACGAGTCTTCATATGGAGTGAAGATTGCTGGAAAACGTATCAACAACCTTAGATATGCGGATGATACCACTTTAATGGCAGAAAGTGAAGTGGAACTCAGGAGACTTCTGATGCGCGTACAAGAAGAGAGTGAGAAGTTTTGGCCTAAACTGAACATCAAAAAGACAAAGATCATGGCGTCTTGCCCTATCAAGTCCTGGAGCATCAATGGACAAGAAGTGGAAGCTGTGACAGATTTTCTCTTCTTGGGCTCCAAGATTACCTCGGAAGGAGACTGCAGCCATGAAATTAGGAGACGCCTGCTTCTGGGAAAGAGAGCAATGGTTAGCCTTGACCGCCTAGTAAAGAGCAGAGACATTAGTCTGCCAACCAAGATCCGTATAACTCGTGCTATGGTCTTTCCTTTGTGATGTATGGATGCGAGAGTTGGACTGTGAAAAAGGCTGACCGCCGAAGAATTGACGCGTTTGAATTGTGGTGCTGGCCAAGACTCTTGAGAGTTCCTTGGACTGCCAGAAGATCAAATCAGTCTATATTGTCGACCATAAACCCTGACTGCTCATTAAAGGGTCAAATTCTAAAGTTAAAGCTCAGCTACTTTGGTCATCTGTTGAGAAGAGATGAGTCGCTGGAGAAAGATTTGATGTTGGGAAAGGTTGACGGTCGCCGGAGAAGGGGTAGGCAGCGAACGCGATGGTTAGATGGCATCCTCGAGGCACTGCAGATGAAGTTGTGTGATGTTAGGAAGATAGTGAGAGACCGGAAAGCGTGGCGTGAAATGGTCCATAGGGTCACGAAGAGTCGGACACGACTGAACGACTGAACTGAACTGAACTGAACTGAAGTCCTTTTGAGCTGTTTCATGGTGCACATGAACAAAACAAGGAGGAGTTCACAGGAACACTTTTTAAAAATGCACATCATGCAAGGATGAAATCACACCACTCCCTATAGACAACCATTGATTTGACACGTACACGAGGAAGCATAAATCTAATTTAACACACGCTGTCAATTTGTGCGTGCAGTCGTCTGTTGATGTGTTATCAAGAAATAATTGTGGGTGAACGTTGTTCCAGTCTATTATTGTTTTGGGGAGAAAAGAATACATATAGACATCAACGCTTGGTATACAGGTCATAAATGCATAGGGGTGATTAGTACGAGGCGGCAGAGTTCCGGGAGGCCGCAGGTACAAGCCAGGATCGAGGTTTAATTTGCCGTTATACAATTCATATAAAAGGTTTAGCAGGGGTAACGCAAAAAGCTAAAGGCACCTACATGTGCATTGCCTCTTTAAGCAGGACTATGGTGAATAAACCCTTCTTGAAATTATCCATGCATTGGGGTTTGTTTTGTTCCGCGGCTTTGGTCTTTATTTTCGGAGCACAGCCCTTAAATGCTTGTTCCTGTATTACACGTCGTCGTCATTGCCGTAGCCATCGGCGCCCTCAATTGAAGAAGCATGGTAATTGCATCTGACACTTGCTACAGTGGACGAACGAGCATGCATGTTTTTCAATAAGGGCCAGCACGAAACTACACGATTACTACTCTGTAACGGAGGCCAGCGATCACAGAGCAGCGTTAATTGCCGAACTGAGATAGCTAAAGGCTTCTTAAGTAAGAAAAAAAAACTGAAAGACACAGATTCTGGTAGAAATGCTACCTGCTTCCACTCAAGATGCTTCTTCTTTCATTTTTTTTTCTTTCTTTTTCTGAAAGATTACGTATAATTTTACTATTAATTTTAGTTCGCACCTTAAAAATCGCCGGTGAAAAACTTAAAATTTCTTTTTCGCCTTTTTCTTCCCAAGTCAGAAACGAAACAAGCAACAGCTTTCAGGAAATGAAAAGGATTGCGAAATCCAATAATGTACGGAAAGAGTAAAACAAAAAGAGAATAAAGTATGGCGTCCTCAAGCCAGCGACCATTATCGGGCTTTCCTTAAAGCACCAGACCTTGGCGAAGTTCACCTTCTTCAGAGAGTTGCTCCACTGCCTCCATTTTGCACCAGATGACAGATGCATCAAAAAGCGTGCGAACTGCAATACCTAAGGGCATGAGCAAGAACAGGGTCTCTGTTATATGCCTTCAGCAGCAAGGATTGATGGCTGCGCCTGAAAATACAGCATTGATCGCACAACGGTCGAAACCTTTAGAGGCGTATGGGACGTGTGTTTCTGTTGGACAAGAAGCGAGGCCGTTTAGATGTTCACAGTGAAAATTTAAAAAAAAAGCTGCAGATGTTCAGTACTGTTAGGGCGGCAGAGATAACTGATAAAGAATCAATAAGCAATGTTTTTCGTAAGGGCATTGGCCAATGTCTGCGTTTGTACCGTCATGCTTTTTTATAATTTCGTTTCGGCGATCTATATGTGCTGAAGGTATTAGAAACAGTCTCTAGTCTGCTGTAGGCATCTTCGGTCTTTTTTTGTTGTTGTTGTTGAATGAGAAATTTGCTACCTCTTGTCTTAGAAGTGCGGCCCTAGACGAAATCTAAGATAAATTTTTAGACTAGAAACAGCTTGAATATCAAGACACCTGGGAGTCATTTTAAACAAATCTAATTTACATTGCTACATGGCCACAACTGCAATGACAATTCGGCTGCTTTTTTGCATGAAACGAAATCTTTCTTTCCGTTCATGTTCCCAAGTAAAAGGCGTAAAGACGACTCCCAAAGATTGAGAGACAGTAGCAATTTTCTTATTCCTTAAATCGCCTCGATTTTTAAAAATAAAGCTTGTTGAGTTACCCTCGAGTAGTATAATATCAGCTCAAAATGGTACAGAAGACACGTTTGCAGTGAAACCATCCAGGAAGCTTGCGCGT